>NC_070637.1:26140618-26365618 GCF_947347685.1 Pleuronectes platessa
GATGAAGCACTGACGTGTTTCTCAGAACCATAGTTTTAACCACAGACCCTAAATAAAGATGGACGATCACACAAATCCTCTTTCGACTCACGATTGGTCGAGCACATGGGGGCGGGACACGGGATGGCAGCTGGAGGGGACATGTTGGAGACGTGTTGGAGACGTGTTGGAGACATGTTGTGTTTTTACACTCTCGAGAACCTCGTGAAGCTTTTTTCAGCAGCTGTGACGTTTGAATAAAAGTTCTTTTGGATGATTCCTCAGTTTGAATCACGGTTTCATCTTAATCGTCCTTTGAAGAACAAACTGACTCCAGAGTCCAGGCCGTCCGTCCCCAGAGACACAGGCAGCCCCTGATCAGGGCCGGAGGGGGGGCCGGCGTCGAGAGGAGACGCTCCAGAGTCGACCTGGTGGGTGGGGGGGAGCAGGAAGGAGGCGGAGCTGGAAGGAGGGGGAGCAGGAAGGAGGGGGAGCTGGAAGGAGGGGGAGCTGGAAGGAGGGGGAGCTGTAAGGAGGGGGAGCAGGGAGGAGGCGGAGCTGGAAGGAGGGGGAGCAGGAAGGAGGGGGAGCTGGAAGGAGGCGGAGCAGGAAGGAGGCGGAGCTGGAAGGAGGGGGAGCAGGAAGGAGGCCGAGCTGGAAGGAGGCGGGGCTGGAAGGAGGCGGAGCAGGAAGGAGGCGGGGCTGGAAGGAGGCGGAGCTGGAAGGAGGGGGAGCAGGAAGGAGGGGGAGCTGGAAGGAGGGGGAGCTGGAAGGAGGCGGAGCTGGAAGGAGGCGGAGCTGGAAGGAGGGGGAGCAGGAAGGAGGCGGAGCTGGAAGGAGGGGGAGCAGGAAGGAGGGGGAGCTGGAAGGAG
Source organism: Pleuronectes platessa (assembly GCF_947347685.1). NCBI lineage: Eukaryota > Metazoa > Chordata > Actinopteri > Pleuronectiformes > Pleuronectidae > Pleuronectes > Pleuronectes platessa. Next base: position 26,141,470 of record NC_070637.1, read on the forward strand.
GCGGAGCTGGAAGGAGGGGGAGCAGGAAGGAGGGGGAGCTGGGAAGGAGGCGGAGCTGGAAGGAGGGGGAGCAGGAAGGAGGCGGGGCTGGAAGGAGGCGGAGCTGGAAGGAGGGGAGCAGGAAGGAGGGGGGAGCTGGAAGGAGGCGGAGCTGGAAGGAGGGGGAGCAGGAAGGAGGGGGAGCAGGAAGGAGGCGGGGCTGGAAGGAGGCGGAGCAGGGAGGAGGCGGAGCTGGAAGGAGGCGGAGCAGGGAGGAGGCGGGGCTGGAAGGAGGGGGGAGCAGGAAGGAGGGGGAGCTGGAAGGAGGCGGGGCTGGAAGGAGGCGGAGCAGGGAGGAGGCGGAGCTGGAAGGAGGCGGGGCTGGAAGGAGGCTCAGCTCTGACTCAGGTTAACACGAAGCTGGACGTGTCCTCTCGTCTCCGAGGGACAAATCTCACAGAAGGAACAGTTGGACTGTGACGTGCTGCTCGTTCCCAGCTGGAGTCTGAACTCGGTCCAGCTCTGATCAGCTGGTTTCCCATCGCAGCCGAAGCACCGAGCAGAACTCAACCCTGAAGAATCACAATTATAAACTCATCAGAACAATGAGCTGGAGCAGACGACCTCTGACCTTCACCAGGATCTCACGTATCATCAGTTCACTGAGGAACATGTTCAAATCCCTCCTGAGACAAACTGTCCAGAGAAGAGATCAATGTTTAACTTCCCAAGATGCACCTGGGGTCTCTGAGGTTTTGATTCTAGTTGAACATCAGTGAAGCGTAAAGAAATCAAACCGAGGAAATCATCCGACTGTCCACTGCACACGCACTTAGCTTCCTGCTGACCTAGAAACACTGAGGGGTGTGTGTGTGTTAGAGTGTGTGTCTGTGTGTGTGTGTGTGTGTGTGTGTGCGAGTGCGAGAGTGTGTGTGTGTGTGTGTGTGTGTGTGAGCGTGTGTGTGTTTGTGTCTGTGTGTGTGTGTGTGTGTGTGTGTGTGTGTGTGTGTGTGTGTGTGTGTGTGTCTGTGTGTGTGTGTGTGTGTGTGTGTGTGTGTGTGTGTGTGTGTCTGTGTGTCTGTGTGTGTGTGTGTGTGTGTGTGTGTGTGTGTGTGTGTGTCTGTGTGTGTGTGTGTCTGTGTGTCTGTGTGTGTGTGTGTGTGTGTGTGTGTGTGTGTGTGTGTGTGTCTGTGTGTGTGTGTGTGTGTGTGTGTGTGTGTGTGTGAGCGTGTGTGTGTTTGTGTCTGTGTCTGTGTGTCTGTGTGTGTGTGTGTGTGTGTGAGAGTGTCTGTGTGTGTGTGCGAGTGTGAGAGTGTGTGTGTGTGTGTGTGTGAGCGTGTGTGTGTGTGTGTGTGAGTGTGTGAGTGTTTGCTTGTGTGTGTGTGTGAGTGAGTGTGTGTGCGTGTGTGAGTGTGCGTGCGTGAATGTGTGTGTGTGTGTGTGCGTGTGTGTGTTTGTGTGAGTGAGTGTGTGTGTGTTTGTGTGTGTGTATGTGTGTGTTAGAGTGTGTGTGCGTGTGTGTGTGTGTGTGTGTGTGTGTGTGTGTGTGTCTGCGGTGTGTCTGTGTGTGTGTGCGTGTGTGTGTGTGTGTTAGAGCGTGTGTGAGTGTGTGCGCGTGTGTGAATGTGTGTGTGTGTGCGTGCGTGATTGTGTCTGCGGGTGTGTGTCCTCTCATAATTCCTCCTTAATGTTGACTTTGTTCTCTGTGGATCCAGACCAGTGGCTCTGTCCTGTCGTCTGTGGTGTGTCGACACTGTGAACCTCCTCAGAAGAATCACACACACACACACACACACAGACACACACAGACACAGACACACACACACACACACAGACACACACACAGACACACAGACACACATGATCTGTGCCAGGTCACATGTCCACACAGATCCACATGTTTGACTCCAACAACCCGTTAATGTGAAGAGATGAAGTTATGTTGCACTTTCCTCGTCCTAACGAGCACTAAGAGCACACACACACTCTCACACACACACACACACACACACACGTTTACACCATGAGTCACCCAAACACAAACATACAAACATACATCACACACACACAAACACCATGAGTCACCCAAACACAAACACACAAACATACATCACACATACAAACACACACACATACACAAACATACACAAACATACATCACACACACACACACACCATGAGTCACCCAAACACAAACACACAAACATACATCACACATACAAACACACACACATACAGAAACATACACAAACATACATCACACACACACACCATGAGTCACCCAAACACACACACACACACACACACACAAACACACATATACACGCATCATGAGTCGCAAACAAACACATACATCACATTCACGCACACACCACTCATACATTCTTCAGACTTAATGACAACTTTATTTACAACACAAAGTTCTTCACACAGGGATGAATTTGTCCCCTGGTCACATGGTCGTTTCTGCCCCGCCCCCCCGGAGGATGATGGACGCTGATGGGAACGAGGTCATGTGGTCGTGAGCGGGTGAAGGTGGAGACACGTCCACGCTCAAGGCAACAAACACAGGACGTGGTGTTTTATCAACCTGTCTGAAACACACACACACACACACACACACACACACACAGACACACACACACACACACACACACACACACACACACACACACACACACACACACACACCTCCTGCTGTGTCAGTGTAAACAGGAAGCCGATGCTGGCGGCTGCAGGGAGAAGCAGCTCTGGTGAAGTCATCAGTAACACCTGAGGATCCGCCTCCTCCTGTCACGTGATCAGTGAAGAACCAATCAGCAAGAAGCTGTGAGCGTTTCCAAACATCTCCAGACTCAAACACACGGGTGACAGCGTGGAGGAGCATCACCACCGACCACTTTACCCTCTTCTTCTTCTCTGTTCTTCTTCCAAGGGCCCGCCCCCTCGTATCCTGGGTCGTTTGTCTTTGTTTGTTAGGGGTCAAAGGTTAAATACAGCGTTGACCCCTGAACTTAGACACAGCTCAGGTTGTGAATATCAGAATAAAACAGGAGATCATGTCCCGAGCTGTTAAGACCCTGGTGGTTTAAGACATTTTCCCTTGTGCATCCTGCCTGTGTTTTGTTATGTCATGTCTTTCCCCCTGTTTATTTGTGTTGTCATGTGCTTGTTGTGGTTAGGATGTCAGGCCATGTGTGTTTTGTTATTGTCCTGAGACTCCACCCTCTACTGCTTCCCGCTCGTTTTCTCCCTCACCTGTTCCCCATCGTCAACCTGAGTGTTTGTCTAATTAGTTCACCTGTGTCTTGTCTTTGTTTCCCCTTCTATTTAAGCCCAGTCTTTCTGTTGTCCCCTGTCGGATTGTCTCATCATTTTTTGACTGTGAAGAAGCAATGCCTGGATACTGCTATTTGTGAACTCTGTTATCTGGTATGATTTTTGACTCCCTGATTTTTGAGACTCTTGACTCTTTGGAACTCTGTTTTGCCAAGTTATTGAATTGGATTTTCTGTTTTTGGCTCTTGTCATTTTTTGCCTTTTTGGATTCCTTGGTTTTCCTATTTTGCTCTCCTCAGCCTCCTCTCCTCAGCGTCCTCTCCTCAGCGTCCTCTCTTCAGCGTCCTCTCTTCAGCGTCCTCTCCTCAGCGTCCTCTCTTCAGCGTCCTCTCCTCAGCGTCCTCTCTTCAGCGTCCTCTCCTCAGCGTCCTCTCTTCAGCGTCCTCTCTTCAGCGTCCTCTCCTCAGCGTCCTCTCTTCAGCGTCCTCTCTTCAGCGTCCTCTCCTCAGCGTCCTCTCTTCAGCGTCCTCTCCTCAGCGTCCTCTCTTCAGCGTCCTCTCTTCAGCGTCATCTCCTCAGCGTCCTCTCCTCAGCGTCCTCTCCTCAGCGTCCTCTCCTCAGCGTCCTCTCTTCAGCGTCCTCTCTTCAGCCTCCTCTCCTCAGCGTCCTCTCTTCAGCCTCCTCTCTTCAGCCTCCTCTCCTCAGCGTCCTCTCCTCAGCGTCCTCTCCTCAGCGTCCTCTCTTCAGCGTCCTCTCCTCAGCCGTCCTCTCCTCAGCGTCCTCTCTTCAGCGTCCTCTCTTCAGCGTCCTCTCCTCAGCGTCCTCTCCTCAGCGTCCTCTCTTCAGCGTCCTCTCCTCAGCGTCCTCTCTTCAGCGTCCTCTCCTCAGCGTCCTCTCTCAGCGTCCTCTCTTCAGCGTCCTCTCCTCAGCGTCCTCTCTTCAGCGTCCCTCTCTTCAGCGTCCTCTCCTCAGCGTCCTCTCTTCAGCGTCCTCTCCTCAGCGTCCTCTCCTCAGCGTCATCTCCTCAGCGTCCTCTCTTCAGCGTCCTCTCTTCAGCGTCCTCTCCTCAGCGTCCTCTCTTCAGCGTCCTCTCTTCAGACTCCTCTCCTCAGCGTCCTCTCCTCAGCGTCCTCTCTTCAGCCTCCTCTCCTCAGCGTCCTCTCCTCAGCCGTCCTCTCTTCAGCCTCCTCTCTTCAGCCTCCTCTCCTCAGTGTCCTCTCCTCAGCGTCCTCTCCTCAGCGTCCTCTCCTCAGCCTCCTCTCCTCAGCGTCCTCTCCTCAGCGTCCTCTCTTCAGCCTCCTCTCCTCAGCGTCCTCTCTTCAGCCTCCTCTCTTCAGCCTCCTCTCCTCAGCGTCCTCTCCTCAGCGTCCTCTCCTCAGCGTCCTCTCTTCAGCGTCCTCTCCTCAGCGTCCTCTCTTCAGCGTCCTCTCTTCAGCGTCATCTCCTCAGCGTCCTCTCCTCAGCGTCCTCTCCTCAGCGTCCTCTCCTCAGCGTCCTCTCTTCAGCGTCCTCTCTTCAGCCTCCTCTCCTCAGCGTCCTCTCTTCAGCCTCCTCTCTTCAGCCTCCTCTCCTCAGCGTCCTCTCCTCAGCGTCCTCTCCTCAGCGTCCTCTCCTCAGCGTCCTCTCTCAGCGTCCTCTCCTCAGCCTCCTCTCCTCAGCGTCCTCTCTTCAGCGTCCTCTCTTCAGCCTCCTCTCCTCAGCGTCCTCTCCTCAGCGTCCTCTCTTCAGCGTCCTCTCTTCAGCGTCCTCTCCTCAGCGTCCTCTCTCAGCGTCCTCTCCTCAGCGTCCTCTCTTCAGCGTCCTCTCTTCAGCCTCCTCTCTTCAGCGTCCTCTCCTCAGCGTCCTCTCTTCAGCCTCCTCTCCTCAGCGTCCTCTCTTCAGCCTCCTCTCCTCAGCGTCCTCTCCTCAGCGTCCTCTCTTCAGCGTCCTCTCTTCAGCGTCCTCTCCTCAGCGTCCTCTCTTCAGCGTCCTCTCCTCAGCGTCCTCTCTTCAGCGTCCTCTCTTCAGCGTCCTCTCCTCAGCGTCCTCTCCTCAGCGTCCTCTCCTCAGCGTCCTCTCTTCAGCGTCCTCTCTTCAGCGTCATCTCCTCAGCGTCCTCTCCTCAGCGTCCTCTCTTCAGCGTCCTCTCCTCAGCGTCCTCTCTTCAGCGTCCTCTCTTCAGCCTCCTCTCCTCAGCGTCCTCTCCTCAGCGTCCTCTCTTCAGCGTCCTCTCTTCAGCCTCCTCTCCTCAGCGTCCTCTCCTCAGCCTCCTCTCCTCAGCCTCCTCTCTTCAGCCTCCTCTCCTCAGCGTCCTCTCCTCAGCGTCCTCTCCTCAGCGTCCTCTCCTCAGCCTCCTCTCCTCAGCGTCCTCTCTTCAGCCTCTTGTCTTCAGCCTCCTCTCCTCAGCCTCCTCTCCTCAGCGTCCTCTCCTCAGCGTCCTCTCTTCAGCGTCCTCTCCTCAGCGTCCTCTCTTCAGCCTCCTCTCCTCAGCGTCCTCTCCTCAGCGTCCTCTCTCAGCGTCCTCTCTTCAGCGTCCTCTCCTCAGCGTCCTCTCTTCAGCCTCTTCTCCTCAGCCTCCTCTCCTCAGCGTCCTCTCTTCAGCCTCTTCTCTTCAGCCTCCTCTCCTCAGCGTCCTCTCCTCAGCGTCCTCTCTTCAGCGTCCTCTCCTCAGCGTCCTCTCTTCAGCCTCCTCTCTTCAGCCTCCTCTCCTCAGCCTCCTCTCCTCAGCGTCCTCTCCTCAGCGTCCTCTCCTCAGCGTCCTCTCTTCAGCCTCCTCTCCTCAGCGTCCTCTCTTCAGCCTCTTCTCTCAGCCTCTTCTCTTCAGCCTCTTCTCTTCAGCGTCCTCTCCTCAGCGTCCTCTCTTCAGCGTCCTCTCCTCAGCCTCCTCTCTTCAGCCTCCTCTCCTCAGTGTCCTCTCCTCAGCGTCCTCTCCTCAGCGTCCTCTCCTCAGCCTCCTCTCTTCAGCCTCCTCTCCTCAGTGTCCTCTCCTCAGTGTCCTCTCCTCAGCGTCCTCTCCTCAGCGTCCTCTCCTCAGCGTCCTCTCCTCAGCGTCCTCTCCTCAGCCTCCTCTCCTCAGCCTCCTCTCCTCAGCGTCCTCTCCTCAGCGTCCTCTCCTCAGTGTCCTCTCCTCAGTGTCCTCTCCTCAGCGTCCTCTCCTCAGCCTCCTCTCTTCAGCGTCCTCTCCTCAGCCTCCTCTCTTCAGCGTCCTCTCTTCAGCGTCCTCTCTCAGCGTCCTCTCCTCAGTGTCCTCTCCTCAGCGTCCTCTCCTCAGTGTCCTCTCCTCAGCGTCCTCTCCTCAGCGTCCTCTCCTCAGTGTCCTCTCCTCAGCGTCCTCTCCTCAGCGTCCTCTCCTCAGCGTCCTCTCTTCAGCGTCCTCTCCTCAGCGTCCTCTCTTCAGCGTCCTCTCCTCAGTGTCCTCTCCTCAGCGTCCTCTCCTCAGCGTCCTCTCCTCAGTGTCCTCTCCTCAGCGTCCTCTCCTCAGCGTCCTCTCCTCAGCGTCCTCTCCTCAGCCTCCTCTCCTCAGCCTCCTCTCTTCAGCGTCCTCTCCTCAGCGTCCTCTCCTCAGCCTCCTCTCCTCAGCGTCCTCTCTTCAGCGTCCTCTCTTCAGCGTCCTCTCCTCAGCGTCCTCTCCTCAGCCTCCTCTCCTCAGCGTCCTCTCTTCAGCCTCCTCTCTTCAGCCTCCTCTCTTCAGTGTCCTCTCTTCAGCGTCCTCTCCTCAGTGTCCTCTCCTCAGCGTCCTCTCCTCACCGTCCTCTCCTCAGCGTCCTCTCCTCAGCGTCCTCTCCTCAGCGTCCTCTCTTCAGCCTCCTCTCCTCAGCGTCCTCTCCTCAGCCTCCTCTCCTCAGCGTCCTCTCTTCAGCGTCCTCTCCTCAGCCTCCTCTCCTCAGCGTCCTCTCCTCAGCGTCCTCTCCTCAGCCTCCTCTCCTCAGCGTCCTCTCCTCAGCGTCCTCTCCTCAGCCTCCTCTCCTCAGCGTCCTCTCTTCAGCCTCTTCTCTTCAGCCTCTTCTCTTCAGCCTCTTCTCTTCAGCCTCCTCTCCTCAGCGTCCTCTCTTCAGCGTCCTCTCTTCAGCGTCCTCTCCTCAGCGTCCTCTCTTCAGCGTCCTCTCTTCAGCGTCCTCTCCTCAGCGTCCTCTCCTCAGCCTCCTCTCCTCAGCGTCCTCTCCTCAGCCTCCTCTCCTCAGCCTCCTCTCCTCAGCGTCCTCTCCTCAGCGTCCTCTCCTCAGCGTCCTCTCCTCAGTGTCCTCTCCTCAGCGTCCTCTCCTCAGCCTCCTCTCTTCAGCGTCCTCTCCTCAGCGTCCTCTCTTCAGCGTCCTCTCCTCAGTGTCCTCTCCTCAGCGTCCTCTCCTCAGCGTCCTCTCCTCAGTGTCCTCTCCTCAGCGTCCTCTCCTCAGCGTCCTCTCCTCAGTGTCCTCTCCTCAGCGTCCTCTCCTCAGCCTCCTCTCTTCAGCCTCCTCTCTTCAGCGTCCTCTCCTCAGCGTCCTCTCCTCAGCGTCCTCTCCTCAGCCTCCTCTCCTCAGCGTCCTCTCTTCAGCCTCCTCTCTTCAGCCTCCTCTCTTCAGTGTCCTCTCTTCAGCGTCCTCTCCTCAGTGTCCTCTCCTCAGCGTCCTCTCCTCAGCGTCCTCTCCTCACCGTCCTCTCCTCAGCGTCCTCTCCTCAGCGTCCTCTCCTCAGCGTCCTCTCTTCAGCCTCCTCTCCTCAGCGTCCTCTCCTCAGCCTCCTCTCTTCAGCGTCCTCTCTTCAGCGTCCTCTCTTCAGCCTCCTCTCCTCAGCGTCCTCTCCTCAGCGTCCTCTCCTCAGCCTCCTCTCCTCAGCGTCCTCTCCTCAGCGTCCTCTCCTCAGCCTCCTCTCTTCAGCCTCCTCTCCTCAGCGTCCTCTCCTCAGCGTCCTCTCCTCAGCGTCCTCTCTTCAGCGTCCTCTCTTCAGCCTCCTCTCCTCAGCGTCCTCTCCTCAGCGTCCTCTCCTCAGCGTCCTCTCTTCAGCCTCCTCTCTTCAGCGTCCTCTCCTCAGCCTCCTCTCCTCAGCGTCCTCTCTTCAGCGTCCTCTCTTCAGCGTCCTCTCCTCAGCGTCCTCTCCTCAGCCTCCTCTCCTCAGCGTCCTCTCCTCAGCCTCCTCTCCTCAGCCTCCTCTCCTCAGCCTCCTCTCCTCACCGTCCTCTCCTCAGCGTCCTCTCCTCAGCGTCCTCTCTTCAGCGTCCTCTCCTCAGCGTCCTCTCCTCAGCGTCCTCTCCTCAGTGTCCTCTCCTCAGCGTCCTCTCCTCAGCGTCCTCTCTTCAGCCTCCTCTCTTCAGCCTCCTCTCTTCAGCCTCCTCTCCTCAGCGTCCTCTCTTCAGTGTCCTCTCTTCAGCCTCCTCTCTTCAGCGTCCTCTCCTCAGCGTCCTCTCTTCAGCGTCCTCTCTTCAGCGTCCTCTCTTCAGCGTCCTCTCTTCAGCGTCCTCTCTTCAGCGTCCTCTCTTCAGCGTCCTCTCTTCAGCCTCCTCTCCTCAGCGTCCTCTCCTCAGCGTCCTCTCCTCAGCGCCCTCTCCTCAGCGTCCTCTCCTCAGCGTCCTCTCTTCAGCGTCCTCTCCTCAGCGTCCTCTAATGGGATTAGTCTGACTGAATCCCCCGTGTCATTCCTTTAACTCTGTGCAGAGCGCCTCACCAGCGACTTCCTGTCTGCTGCATGAAGACGAACAGGATGTAGAAATGATTCATGGACCAAGAGAACACAAAGAACACAAAGAACACAAAGAGTAACACAAAGAGCAACACAAAGAGTAACACAGATGTGGAAACGGCTCCTGAATAAGGGAGACAGAATGTGACAACAGAGACTGGAACTAGTTTTTCAAGAGACTGAGGGAAGTGTGTGAATGAGACGGAGGAAGAAGACAAAGAAGTAAAATGTGTGAAAGGAAAAAGGGATGAGGACAGACGAGTGAACGAAACAGACGACGAGAGGCGGAGACGTCAGGAGACAAAGACAATGTCTCTGGAGGAAGGAGGTCTCACAGCGAGGTGTCGACCTCGAGGTTCATCTCAGGGTTTTATTGAACTTCATCTTTTCAATACACACATGAGAAATCGTGAAAAGATGAAACCTCAGTTTTAATGTGACGTTCAGACGTTGTGAAGGTCATGAACGGAGTGAGACTCTGTTGACCTCTGTCGGGATGAAGGTCGTAACCCCCCCGTCCCTGAGGAGCAGCAGCTGGATCCTTCCAGACTCGACCTTTCCCAGGATGCATTGCGCTTCAGTGATGCAGCAGTTCTCAAAGAGGTGACGGTCATGCTTCTGGGCCGGTCACTGGTTCATCATATCAACATGGCCGCTGGCGCTCATCTCTCAACAGCCTGTGATTCAGAGCAGGTAGAGTTTCATCCACCACTTCTCCATCTTCATCCCTCCATCACCCATTCATCTCCCCTCCCTCCCTCCCTCCCTCCCCTCTCTCTCTCTCTCTCTCTCTCCTCTTTTCCACCCAGCACTTCTTATTCTCCCTACTTTCTCCACCTCCCACTCCTTTATCACCAGCTTCCTCTTTGCTCTCCATCTGTCTGTCTCTGTTAGTACGTCCTCTCTCCTCTCCTCCTCCTCCTCCTCCTCCTCTTCCTCCTCTTCCTCCTCCTCCTCCTCCTCCTTCCTACTCTTCCTCCTACTCTTCCTCCTCCTCTTCCTCCTCCTCTTCCTCCTCCTCCTTCCTACTCTTCCTCCTCTTCCTCCTCCTCTTCCTCCTCCTCTTCCTCCTCTTCCTCCTCCTCTTGCTCCTCTTCCTCCCTGTGGAGGCTCATCTCAGTGAAGCTTCGTCCTCTCTCCTGCTGCGTCTTGAAGGAAGTGAAACTCAGTCTGGATGTTTCTGAAGTGAACGTGTTCCTGCGGCAGCGCGGCCTCCATCACAGGTGCATTCTGGTCAATAAAGACACAACTGTCATTCAGGGAGGTCGCTCCAGCGTGGGGACAGGAAGCTGTGTCCTTCATCGCCCCCCGTGTCCTTGAGCAAGACACCAGAAGTGACACAGGGTTGCTGGTTTGAATGCTGGAGGAGCTAAAATATTCTCCTCAGTAACACAAGTGTGTGTGCTTGTGTGTGTGCATGTGTGTGTGTGTTTGTGCGTGTGTGTGCGCGTTTGTGTGTGTGCGCATGTGTGTGTTTGTGTGTTTACTGAACCAAGAGTCAACTTGAGAAAACAGGAGCAAAAACTAAACAAAATAAACCATTGTTGATTTGTTTGTTTGTTTGTTTTATTGTTTCTTGTTTGTTTGTTTGTCAGTAGGATAACACAGAAACTACTGAAGGGATTTCCACATCATTTGAGTTTTGTATGATTGTCTTTAACGTTGTAACATTGTGTGTTCGCGAACATGTCACATGTTGTCAGAGATGTTTCTGTGTGTGTTCTTGCTGCAGGTTGATTTGTTTGTTTGTTGGTTTGTTTGCTGTTTGTATGTTGTCAGAGATGTTTCTGTGTGTGTTCTTGCTGCAGATTGATTTGTGTTGTTTGTTTGTTTGTTTGTTTGTTGTAGCCTTGCATGTTTCATGTCACTGCTCGGTGTAGTAACACACATGTCAACATGAGCATGTGTTGTCATGTGACCTGCAGCAGCGGTGGATCAGTATCTGGCAGCTCAGCGAGGGTTTCAGGTCTGAGTGAAAGCGGATGTCCCAGTTTTGGGACATGATGTCATCGTGTCCTTCTGAGGATCAGAACGAGTCGATCACAGAATCACTCTCCTCACTCGACTCTCTACACAATCACATTCACACACTTACATCTAGTCTCATTTGATTACATGATAACAGGTTTATTTTTTTCACATTTCTACATCAAAGCGATGACTCATCGATCTCTGCACAGACGCCTGAGTGAGAATCTTCACAAGTCAGATCACTGCTGTGAGAGGACAACGTGTTGTCTCTCCGTCTCTTCACAGATACACAACTAGAGCTTCATACTTTGTGATTATAACCACAAACATTATTCATCAGAAGATCAAGACATTCAGATGGACACCAGTAATCTGATCTCAATAAATTGTCATCAAAATAGTTTGGCTAATTTTAAATAAAATGGCTGCTAAATAGGCAGTTTTAACTTTACAATTTTTTGTCAAATGTAAATCTTTGTGTGTAACTCACACACTGGATCATCTGTGTGAGTCCAGTTAAACTCTGGAATCTGCATCAACACAAACAGCTGATCCTCGTGCAGTGAGGTTCCTGCTGACTCGTATGCTTTCCTTATGAGTGACAGCTGAGTTCTCTTTGATCTGTCTTTGATCCGACTCCCTCCATTAGACTGATCACAGGTCAGGTTAAGGCAGAGAACTGAGTGTAAATGTTCAGTGTCACAGTCTCAGGTTCAGTTCTTCACCTGAAGTCTCTCAGAACAAAGTGCAGATCAGATATTTTTAGAAAGGCTGATAGTTTATTTTTAGCGTTGTCCAAAGAAACAAAGAGTTGTTTGTCGTCAGATCTTTTTTTTGAGGAGCAGTGATGTTTTTTTAATTGCTCACAACTTCTGTCCCTGTCGTGTCTCTGAGCTCTTTCTTTGCCTTATGGACATTTGTCTTGTGTTCAGTTGTGTCTGAGTTCTATTCCTGTTTTATTTTAGATGTTCTGCTCCTTGACTTTATTTCCTACCTTTGTCCTTGTCGTCTTCACCTGTCTCTCGTCCTCTCTCGTGTTTATCAGTCTCTGTTCTTCTCTTTGTCTTCCTCAGGTCGTCTTGTCCTCTGCTTCCACGTTGGGGACAAGTCATTTAAAGACGTCTTTTTTCTCTCTGCTCTGACGCTGCCTCAGTGAAACTGACGTCTTTTGTCTGTAGAAATCAGTCAAAGCATCAGAAGCTGTGACTGCTCCGGTCCTGCAGCTTTTACACATGATGTATCAATCACATTATGACAAATATAAGCTTTAATATTTACCACTGCACTGATGGAAACAGGAAGTGACACAGAGAAGATGTTTCATCAGCTGTTTTTATTGAATCATCTGAGCAAACACACATTTGCTCGTCAGACACAACGGATACAACTGCACACACTGTAAAATATATTTACATTTCAGACAGGTAAAGTCTTCTAACAGGACAATACGTCCCCACCGTGTTGAGCGCTTTGACTTAGAGACACAACATTGTCCCGATCTGCTAAAGTCTTTGTTTGATTGTGATCTTTTCTGTTGTGAGTCTGTTTGGACCCGTTGCTTCTGTCAGAGCAGTTTTCAGAAGTTGCTCCTGGGCAGCTCGGTTGTTTCATATCTGGTCATAAAACGTGTCTGTTGTTTAAAGACGTGAGTTTCTGTGAGTTTCACCACAACAGCAGCAGCAACGTGTCCGACTCGTGCACAGGACTCATCCGCAGAGAATCTGATGATTTGATTGGTTCAAAGACACTTTGCAGATCCTGTTTGTGGGTCTGTGCTGTGTCTGTGGTTTATTGGCTGTTGTGGTCACCAGGAACCAGTGAGGCCCCTCCCTTCTCTTTTAATCATCATATATGTACATCACTGTCCAGAACTACACGCATGTTGGTTACCAGCCTTTGAAAGCTGGTGACTCCGCCCCCTCCCAGTCAGCGGTGCGTAATCCCAGTCTGGGTCCCCTCTGGGTCAAGTGCTTTATAAAAAGTGATTAAATGCTCAGAATCAGCTGGCTGGCACTGAGTCACAGGTTCGAAACCCAGAAGTGTACTGTACTGGAGCCCGGTCTCACAGAAGCGGGTCGGGGTCTTAGAATCTCTGATCCACTTTGACGTCTTCTCAGATCTGATCCACTTTGACATCTGGTTCCAGAACTTTCAGACCACACTCAAATCAAATGTTCAAAATGAATCATCTGCTTCAGTGACAGAGTTTAATAATCATAGATTTGACTATAGATCAGAACAGACTAACCAACATTCACTTGAATTATAACTAATGAGAATGGTCACAAGGTCAAAGTGACCTTGTGACCATTCTCATTAGTTATAATCCTCTCGTGGTTTCCACCTCTAAAACAAAGCCCTCCCGGGGGGGGGGGGGGGGGGGGGGGGGGCTCCTCTCTCAGTTTATTGTGTAGCACAAAGAACCGTGAGCACCAGACGTTTATTTCCCGGTTTCAGTTCCTTCAGAAAGATTCACTACGTAGTCCACTCAGGGGATTTCTCTTTTTTCAAATGTCTTCTTGCTCATTCAGGATTTAACCTGAGGAAATTATGAAGCACTTGTTTCTGTACATATTTTTGTTGACCTTGAAATCTGACCTTTGACAAATCAGCTCCAAAGTTAATTATCTGGGAATATCTCAGCACACAATTTATCAATGAAGAGATTTCGTGTTTTCTCTTGTTCATGAACAAACTCATGTAGATGAGGACAAACTGAGCAGAGGTTCTAACACTGGTGGATCGGTATACAGTCTGTGTATCCTGGAAGTATTAAAGACAACAACAACAACTACAACAACAACAATAACAACAACACTGTAGAATCATGAGAATTAAAGCCTCTTTTTCTCTAATCGCTGTACACATGAATATTAACACAGGCCTGAGCAGGTCCCAGCTGGTACTGAGCCTCCACAGGCTGTAGAGCATCTTCTGTTGTCTCACCAACTTTTAATCAATCGTCATTTTAATATGCATCTAAAAGTGAACCTGTGCCTTCAGCTGTGAGTCTCAGTGGGAGGAGCTTGTGAACGACTCGTGCTCCGAGCTGACCTCTGACCTCACATTGAGCTCGTTAACATAAGAGTGAGTTCCACACCTCAGAAGATTTAGAATTACTGTCAATAAAGATTAGTCAATTAAATAATGAATCCCATAAGAAGTGATTGACAGTGATTCTAATAACAGATTCATTATTTTCTTAATCAGCCACTGAAGATTGATTCTGCCAGTTTCAGTTTGAACAGAGTTGTTTTTCTGACTTCATGTTTCCACGTCATGTGTCTCAGGGGGAGGAGTCGGGCTGCTGTCAATCAAAGCCCATCATCAGGTCTGATGTGAGAGCAAATACCTGATTTTAGAAAATCTTTTTCCAGAGACTCTAGGAATTGTTTTGTTTTGAATGTTTCATCTCATTAATATTTATTAAACACAGTTTAAACCTGTTTTTAAAGACTTTCAGTTATTTATCAATGAAACTGTTGAAATGAAAAATCTGCTGCTTCTCTCTATTTCTGTCAATCAATTGATTTCAGTCATAGAAAACGAATCATCTGAGGACATATATAAATATTATAGATTTGCCTGGATTGTATTCACTCTGTGGAGTTCTGAAAGAACGATGTGTTTGTCTTTTTGGATCATAACAGAAAGTTAATTGTGACCAACAAAGGTTTATGACAAATTGAGTTCAACAGGATGTTGATTCTGTCATCATGTTGAAATAAATACAATGAGCAGCATTTTTTTGCAGCTACGAACAAACCACATCGACGTCAGCAGCACGTCCTGATCTGATTGGTCGCTGAGCTCTTCTGTGGAAGCTCCTCCTCTTAGTGTCGGTCTGACAGCGTGAGAGAAGAAACACAAGTCGACAAGTGAGTCGATTGTGTCTCGTGATGGTTTTTACTTTATTTAACGTAAAAACCCGACGGCGATAAGACGACACGTCCTCCAGAGATGAAGCTAAAATATCTCCAGTACAAACGCTGCCATCTTGTGGTGATGACATCATTCAGAGTATTTGCAGTAGCAATCGTGAAGCCATGTTATCAGGGTCCCGCCCATTCTTGTGATCAACCAATCCCGGATCAGTCTCAGCTATCAATCGTGACACCTCAGTATGAAGAAAGCGTATAACATATACTGCAGCTCGCCACTAGAGGGTGATCAAGAGGATTTAGACTCACCTCTGGAGAGCTGTCATGTCATCCATCTTTATTTACAGCCTGTGTTTTAATCCAAGTATATAAAGGACCTGATGATGTCGTAATTTACTGCCCTCTTATGGCAGGGGCAGGTAATTGTCTCTGGAGGCTAAAGTAAATCTCTGTTATGTTTTAAAGTAAAATGTGTTGAGCTCGTGTTCACACTCAACTTGCAGAAAGTACAAAGACACAACTGGTTCCTGCAGAACTCTTCACAAACTCTGTTCAAACTGAGACTCCATCAACTTTTGATTCCAGCAGACGTTCAGTTGAATCTCAGGAGGCAGCAGGTTGTATCACATTCACCTCAACACAAGTGTTACACACAAAGATATAAAGTGACACCCGGTGGATTGATTGTGTCATTTCTTACATGTCAGGTGTGTTTTTTAATTGTAACTTGTGTTACGAGTCCGTGACACACACAGTGTCACCGTGATCAGCGTGGACACAAGGTGAAAACAGTTTGAACCAATCAGCTCAACGACTCCATCTTTTTTCCTCTCGTTTTGTGAGGGCAGGTTCTCCTTGGCTCAAAATGAAAACACAAGATGAAAAGGTGTGTGTAGTGTCAGTGTGTAGTTCTACCAACTTCGGCAACAATATCATGCATCAGGCTGTTGATGAGGTTTGAACGCAGCACGGTGAACAACAGTTCATCTGCAGTGAGTCCAACTCTCCCTCAGTCGTCAGAGTGAAAGATGTGCAGCCATGTGATCACAGTGTCCTGCCTCCTGTCCACGCCCCTCACAGGTTCAGGGGAGGAGCCACAGTGCAGCTTGTCCCTGGTGGTCGTCCTCTGCAGTGACGCTGATGGACGGACCAGCGGCGTCACACGTTCGAGTCTGGTTTCACCACCAGTTTCAAAGCCTCATGCATTCCGACCGCCGACAACTTCCTGTTGATGTTCCTGAAGCGGCACCGCAGCAGGTTGCTGTAGGTGGTCCTCAGGTCGCGGTTGAAGAAGGCGTAAATGAAGGGGTTGATGAGAGAGTTGGCGTAACCGAGCCACAGCAGAGTCCTCTCCAGCCAGAGCGGCACGCAGCTGCACTCCACCCCGCAGACAAAGGGCCTGGCGGTGGACACCAAGAAGAACGGCAGCCAGCAGAAGGTGAAGGCACCGACCACGATGCCCAGTGTGGCGGCGGCCTTCTGCTCCCGTTTGAAGATGGACTGGTTTTTCCTTTTCCGGCGCTGGTGGTGCTCGCCGGTCTTGAGGAGGCAGGACACTCGCACGCTACACTCCTCCTCCACCTCCCGCTGCAGCTTCAGTGCCGCTGACGCGCAGTCCAGGCTCTCCTCCTCCTCCTCCTCCTCCTCCTCCTCCTCCTCCTCCTCCTCCAGCTCCGTCCCCTCCACGCTCAGCGTCTCCCCCGACTCCAGCGGCTGGGGAACCTGCCCCCCTCGCCCCCCTCGCAGAGCCGGCCCTGCAGCTTCCCTGGGAAACCCGGTGATGGTGTGTTTGGCCGCGCTGAGTTTGGCTGCTCTGTAAATCCTGTAGTACATTATCAGCATCACCGACATGGGGATGTAGAAGGCCACAGCCGTGGAGTAGACGGTGTAGCCGAAGTCCTGACTGATCAGGCAGACTCTGCCGTCGTTGACGTTCTGCGCCCACCCGAACAGAGGGGGGAGGGTGATGGAGGCAGAGAGCAGCCACACAGACACGATCATCTTGGCCATGCAGCAGCCGTTCTGCCGGACGGGGTAGGTCAGAGGTTTGGTGATTCCCAGATATCTGCAGAGAGAAAAACCACTGAATGAAAGACATCAACCCTGCTGCCCTTGAGCAAGGTGCTGACATTCTGTGTGCCCCCCCCCCCCCCCCCCCCAGCTGGGACAGTGGGTGTTCAGGTTTATGAAAGAGAAGCTGAGTGAGGCACATGATGAATGAAGCTTTCAGTGATGAATAAAACCCACAGAGTCACATCATGGACATGAAGTCAAACATCAGAGTGTGTTCACAAACGATTCCAACTTTAAACTGGTGAAGGATCTTTTGAATGAAGCAGGATTCAGTTCAGAGAGAATCTGAGGACAAAGACCTGGGACAGAGGAGAGCTCCGGATGAGAGGTGTGATGAGTGATGACGTGTCCAGGTGCACGTGGACCTCACCTGTCGATGCTGATCACACACAGAGTCATGATGGACGCGGTGCAGCACATCACGTCCATGGCGATGAAGACGTTACAGAAGAACTGACCGAAGAACCACTGACCCCCGATCAGATCCGTGATGCTGACGAACGGCATCACGGCCAGAGCCACCGACAAGTCGGCCACGGCCAGGGACACGATCATGTAGTTGGAGGGCTGCCGCAGCTTCTTCACGGAGCACACGGAGATGACCACCAGCAGGTTCCCGCAGATGGTGGACAGGGTGAGCATGGTGAGCACCGCGCCGATCAAGACCTTCTCCACGCGGCCGTAGCTCAGGATCTGCTCCCCGCACCGGGTCCCGTTCGTCTCCATGACCTGCGGCTGACTGGAGGAGGACGGAGACGTCGCCGCCGCCGCTGCAGCCTCCGCGGCGCCCTGCGCAATCTGCAGCAGCCGGGGCGCAAGAGCCTCCGCCACCATCCTGATGGCGGAGCCCCCGGGGTCTCCGCCTCGCTCCTCCACCGTGAACGACGACCTCGTGTTCCCAACGGAGAAGGTTCCGTTACTCGCTCCAACAACAACCATTGTGCTGCTGCCCGGTTCTTTTCATCCACGGACCTGGAGACGCGTGCGGCGGTGACATGGACCCGCACACATGTGCGGGTGCTGATGGGAGAAATGAATACCCCCCCCCCCCCCCCCCCCCTCAGGATAAACTACTGGGAGCCGCTGTCTTTTCTCTCATGCAGCCTCCGCGTCTTGATTCTTCCATTCACAGGCAGTCTAGTCATTACGCACGTGGCGCGCCGCAGGCGTATTCCCAAAATACATGACCCACAAAATACAGTTTGTTTCCTGTTTCTGAAGATTCACTGCGAACATCGCACCTTTCAGCCGGACGCGCTCAGGAGCAGCAACTATTCAAAAGACGCAGTGCGCGCACACATCGCCAAAGTTGACGCGTGAAGCCAAACGACATGTTGGAGAGGAGTGTGTGTGTCTAGACGTGCACACGCATGGTTCACAGGCAACGAGAAGAATGTCTCAGTCCAACTGGCATGGATGAGACGTGCGTAATTACGCACGATTAAAAATGTCCTGTCGATTATATGCGTTTACGCATACACACGCACCCGCGCGCGCGCGCACACACATGCTGATGGAACTGAACACATCAACACAACAACACAACAACAGGATTCACTACATGAGAAGAACCAGTTTGTGACTTCATGTTTAAAGTGTTTCTACATCATGTCTGATGGAGATGAAGCAGCAGATGGACTGAGGAGGTCCTGATGGTGAAGATGTGAGGAGACATGTTGTGTATCAAGAAGTCTGGTTGTGATCATAGTCCTCGATCAGCTGAAACCATCAGGAGCTGTGGTCCATGATCACAGTCTGTGATCCACCATCAGGATCCATGATGTGCTGCAGCTGTGATCTGGATCTGATGGAGCAGCAGGACTCTGGTGAAGAAGTCACGTCAGTAACATGTGTTGATGTTACACAAGTTTGTTCTTCTATCTTACTGAGGACACTCGTTGACATAATACATTCTCTAGCCCCTTACTCTAACCTCAACTCTCTAAACTAAATGTCAAACCTGAACCTGATTCGAATCCTAAAAGTCTTAACCCTCAAACAGAAGAAGTGAGGACCGGTCTGTGGTCCTCACTCTGCAGGTCTGTGGTCCTCACTCTGCAGGTCTGTGGTCGTAGGGACACACACAGAGTCAGAACAGCTGATGGATCAGATCCGTGTTAAGTGTGATCAATTCATTTCTAAAGGAAAACACCGTGAAGGGTCTTTTTCCTCGTTTTTGAAGGTTAAAGTAATTTCATTATAATCTGATTGTGATAGCAATGCCATGGAAATCCTTATGTAGCAGCGCCCTCATGCGGTCGTATACGTGCACTGCATTTTTCCACCTGTTTCCAGGTCAGTGATGGATTCAGCTTTTTTAAATCAGAGATAAAGTGTTTTTCATGATTTTAGATTTCAAAATGGAGATTTTCTCCAGTGAATCTCTCAGCATGTCAGATCTCTCACTGACGACATCCCTCTTGAAAAGGACAGATGTTTACTGAGGTGCTTCTCAAGCGGCTTCACCTCCATGTTAACGTGTCTTCTCTGGACTCATACAGCAGCTCAGTAGAACAACGATTCTCATGTTGTTTCATTTCGACCTGAAACTAAATGTATATATAAGTTCACCCTTTAAGGTACATGATATGTGACTGATAGTAGTATGTGCAATCTGAGGTTATAGGATCTTTGTGCCATATTAAAGGTGTAGCACTCTTTGATGAGGTGCTCCTCTAAGGTTTGTCAACTGCGATTAATAATTCAATTCTACAGATTTTTTAATTATTGCCTGTCCTCTACTGACACTAGATAGATGTGGAGAAGAAGCGTTGGATCATGGGAGTTATTCTATAACAGGTAAGTAGTGATCGAGTATCGAGGACCCACCCATACACACTTAACTGACCCTGAGTCAGCCTCAGGGTTTATCAGGAGGATCAGGCTTCATGTCGTCCATCTTTGGTTACAGTCTGATTTCATTTATATGAGACTCCACATAAGAATAAGTGAACTAAATAAGATAAATGTAAAAATAAAATAATTTTATTTATATTCTTAGTGTAAAAAGTATTTTATTGTGAAGGCAGATTCCTCCACCTTCCGGTCCCCGAGTCCAAATATCCTGTTTTTAGAAAATCTGTTTTTTAGCGCGAGACTCTGATCTCTCGCGCGGTTTCCCGGATTATTTGCGCTAAATAAGAACCGGAAGTGTGTCCACAGTATCATAGATATATGCACAGTATGGTCCGGGATTGAACCCGGAAGCTCCCGGCACTTCCTGGTTCAGCCCCCACAGGAAGTGACGTCCCCGGCTGCTGGTGGGCAGTGAATCATCAGGGTGGAGGAAGGGGGCGGGGTTAGAGGGATGCTGTCACCGACACTAACCCGCAGGAGAACAGACGAGCCCCGCACGATCCGCACGCCCCGCACGCCCCGAGCCGCGGGACCAGCGCCGCAGACATGGAGGACATTCTCCGGAAAATACACAGAGACGCGACCGGACACAGACACAAAGGAATACGGGAAGCGTGTGTGTCCGCCCGCGGTGAGTGTCCGCTGGTCTTCATCATCATCATCATCCTCATCATCATCATCAACATCCACCTGCTGGATGTTACTACACGCACACACAGACACACACACACACACAGAGACACACAAAGAAACACACGCACACAGAGGCACAATCACACACAGAGACGCACACAGATACACACACACACACACACACAGACCCCCACACAGAGACAGACACAAACTCACACACACACACAGAGACACACACACCCAAACACACACACTCACACAGAGAGAGAGACACACTCACACACAGACACACACATAATTCATGTTAATTTTCAGTTTATCTTAACGTGACTGG
Organism: Pleuronectes platessa; assembly: GCF_947347685.1. Taxonomy (NCBI): domain Eukaryota; kingdom Metazoa; phylum Chordata; class Actinopteri; order Pleuronectiformes; family Pleuronectidae; genus Pleuronectes; species Pleuronectes platessa. The sequence continues at coordinate 26,162,107 of NC_070637.1, forward strand.
AGGAAAAGGTGTAATTTCATGTCAGTGATTTATTTATTAAAATGAATTATCATCAGTAAGCGCTTCAGGAACTAGACGGGTCCAGGAAGGACGAGGCCGACACGTGTAACTTTAATGTCAACATGAAGAGGGGGCGGAGCGTCGTGCTCCTTAGTTCACACTGAACAGAAATCATCAAATAAATAGATGTATATAATTCAAGTGAGATGTTAATAATCCAAACTCTCAGTATCATTGAAATGATTTGTGATTTTAAAAGATGTTTCATATTGTAGAACTATCACAGGATTATTGCTCAGTTTAAAAAAGAGGTTATAATTAAGTGTGTTCTTATTTCCATCATCACGAGCCAGAAGGAAACCAAACAGTGAGATGGTTTTCTGCTGACTGGAGTTCGACCGACTTTTAGAAGTCGTCTGATAAAAACCTGTCACACACACGTATCTGTGTTGATGTCAAATCCAGAGACAATCTTCAGTCCAGGGACAGAAGACGCTCTGACAGATGGACAGGTGCTGTTGTGTTCATCTGATGATCGCACACTAAACTCACACAAGTCTTAAAGAACACAGACTCGAACCGGAGTCAGAGTCCAGCCAAAGTAAAACACATAGATTCAAAACGTGGCCCCAGGAAGCTGTGGTCACGGTTCAGGAGCATCAGCTGGTTCCACATGAACCAGTTTGTTTACTCTTCACGTCCCTTCAGGAGTTAAATATATATATACTATATTATATTATGTACACACTCACAGGTTTAATCTGCACTGAACTCACTGAGTGTCTCTACGCATAGAGTTTATATATAAACTGAGTTGTGAAGTATGAAAATCAGATGTGTTGTTGTATTTCAGTGTCGTTCTGAAAGTCTTCATCAGCCAATCAAATGATTTACAGATTACTGTGAAACGTCCAGAGACACGCCCACAACATCAATCTAGGTGCAGCTCATGGAAGCCAGACGTCCCACCTTACACACACACACACACACACACACACACACACACACACACAGGAGCACTGGACCTTGTGTTTACAGAGTAGTAGGTCATTCATGTTGTGTTTTTGTCCACGTCTTATATTTCAGTTCTCTACTGAAAAGCCCAGTTTGTCCCTTTATGAAACCAAAGTGTTTAAATATTGATGACATCATGAAATATCTCAGAACACTGAATCTTCTGTTTCTGTAACAAACACCAGCTCCAGTGACTCGAGCTGAGTTTGTCTGTGGGTGAAACCTCAGGAGACAATGAATGTAATAAAATCAATGTAAAGAAATCAATAAATCTAAAATGTCCTTTTCTTTGTTTCGTTAACTTTCAGAAATACTGGAGACTCAGAGAGGATCAACCAGAGCTTCAGCTTCTCAGCTCCGGTGAGTCGATATATACAGTCAGTGATCATCTTTATATACAGTTACTGATCATCTATATATACAGTCACTGATCATCTTTATATACAGTCACTGATCATCTTTATATACAGTCACTGATCATCTGTATATACAGTTACTGATCATCTGTATATACAGTCACTAATCATCTTTATATACAGTCACTGATCATCTTTATATACAGTCACTGATCATCTGTATATACAGTCACTGATCATCTATATATACAGTCACTGATCCTCTTTATATACAGTCACTGATCATCTTTATATACAGTCACTGATCCTCTTTATATACAGTCACTGATCATCTTTATATACAGTCACTGATCCTCTTTCTATACAGTCACTGATCATCTGTATATACAGTCACTGATCCTCTTTATATACAGTCACTGATCATCTGTATATACAGTCACTGATCCTCTTTATATACAGTCACTGATCATCTTTATATACAGTCACTGATCATCTTTATATACAGTCACTGATCCTCTTTATATACAGTCACTGATCATCTGTATATACAGTCACTGATCATCTTTATATACAGTCACTGATCATCTGTATATACAGTCACTGATCATCTTTATATACAGTCACTGATCATCTTTATATACAGTCACTGATCGTCTTTATATAAAGTCACTGATCATCTTTATATACAGTCACTGATCATCTGTATATACAGTCACTGATCATCTTTATATACAGTCACTGATCATCTATATATACAGTCACTGATCATCTGTATATACAGTTACTGATCATCTGTATATACAGTCACTGATCATCTTTATATACAGTCACTGATCATCTTTATATACAGTCACTGATCCTCTTTATATACAGTCACTGATCATCTGTATATACAGTCACTGATCATCTTTATATACAGTCACTGATCATCTGTATATACAGTCACTGATCATCTTTATAGACAGTCACTGATCCTCTTTATATACAGTCACTGATCATCTGTATATACAGTCACTGATCATCTTTATATACAGTCACTGATCCTCTTTATATACAGTCACTGATCATCTATATATACAGTCACTGATCATCTTTATATACAGTCACTGATCATCTTTATATACAGTCACTGATCCTCTTTATATACGACTCTGGCTTTACACGCGTTATATAGACGTGTAAATATAGATAAATGTAGAGCAGCTGTCATCAGCGTCTAAAATCCTCAGTGTTTCTGTGGCTCGACTCATTAATAATTCATCCAATCAGCTGTGTTGTCGTATTAGAGAAGATTAGAATGAAATATTAATGATATTTCATTGTTATGTTGTTTGACGTCTGCAAATAAAAACTATTTGACTGTGATTCCCTGGAACACAGAGGAGTCCTCTTCATCACAGAGGAGGAGGATGGACGAGACCAACCTGATCAACAGAATCACCTTTGAATGATCTTGGTGACATCAGAGTTTAGTCTTTGTGTTTTCTTATCGGTCGTTGCTCCACAGACTCATAAATACAGTTTGATCTCTAAAGCTGCAGCTGGTTGGAGACGCAGCTCAGTGACTCAGTCGACTGCAAACAAGGAGTCAGAGAACGAGACGAGGACACTTTGACTCTAGTGTCCTCATGTCTGAGACGTCCAGAGAAACTTCAATGTTTTCACACTTGAATGTTCAGAAAACATCACTTTCCTTTTCTGCAGCTCCTCTTTTCAGCCTCTGTCTCAAACACTTTGGCCCCTGTCTCTTTAAGAATCCCCTCCTGATAAAGACCTGCCCTGATTGGCCAGCTGGTCCACTGGGTTGTGATTGGTCAACCACTTCAAGATCGTGTAGGAAATGTCGGCTCCTCTCACTTCACATGTTTTGTTAGGGGGCGTGTCAGAGTAGCTGCTTGGCGTGTTATCGTGCAAACATTCAACATGTGTGCAGATTGTGTCTTTCCGTGCTGTAACTGGTTTTCTCATGTTGTGTGTTTGTTTTGTGTGTGTGTGTTTTCAGGCAGTGTTGTCTGCTGCCTCTACAAATGGCTCTGGAGTCTAAAAACACTAAACTGGGACAGACGGCGCTCACTGGGATGCAGGTACCTGAAGAGAATATAACTAATCATCTTATTCATCTTTAAATCTCCAGTGGAACAGACGTCACGTGTCTGATTCCTCACCAGTTTCTCGTTGGTGAGGCGTCTGATGTCAGATGGTAGTGATGATGATGATGATGATGATGATGATGATGATGATGATGATGATGAGGTTCTTCAGTGGAAGTCTTCTGGAAAGACTCAGTTTTATTAAAAGCTGCTGAGATATAAACTTCCTCATTAAACAGTTTAATAAGCATCTTCCTGGAACCTCTCAGTAAACGCTCACGTGTCCGTTTTTATACTTAATCTATGTTTTTGAGAAAGTTGAAAGTAAAATTAACATTCATTATTTCACTTTGACACCTCCTCCCTCTGTGTCCAATCAGAAGCTCCTGTGTGATGACAGGTTTGTGGGCGGGGTCGGCGTGGAGGTCCTGGAGAAGCAGCTGCTCAGCCAGATGTTGGAGGCCATCAGAATCACTCCGTCCCTGAATGAAGACCTGCAGGTGGAGGTCATGAAGGTACGAGCCACAGGAAGTGAGGTTCTCCACACGACACTGGAACCACATGTTGAATGTACTAACACACAGATTGTGTGTCCAGGTCCTGCTCTGCATCACCTACTCACCGAACTTTGAGATTAACGGAGACTCCATCCTGAGGATCGCTGAGGTGAGACTCCGCCCCCAAGCCTCGGCTTCATCAACACAATCACATGATGCTCTGCTGAATATTGAATCCTAATTCAGCTGCTGGTGAGAACGTTTGAAGATGTTTATGAAACAGATTGACAGACGGTTCCACGATCACCACGGTAACGTCAGATTTAACTAAGCCGGTAAATCACCATGGTAACTGCTCCTCAGAACTGAGAGGGTCATCAGCTCGACTACCGACCAATCAGAGGAGAGGGAAAGCCGAGAGCAGGATCTACAGAATCCCTTGATCTGTGATTGGTCGGAACAGAAAAGAAGAAAATAAAAGGAGTGAAACATCCTCTAATTTGTGTCTGCTAGGATCTGTGATGTACTGAACTTAACATATTAATCAAATATTATAGTAATAATAAATTATTTTTTATCACTAGAGTCTTTAAACATCCTTGAAAAGTTAATATTTGTAGTTGAATTATGATTTACAGTCCAACGTTCCCCCCCCCCCCCCCCCCCCGCCTCAGTCCGGTCACTGTGGTTACTGTGTGACGCCATGGAAACTCTCTGATGGATCAGTGTGTGTGTGTGTGTGTGTGTGTGTGTGTGTGTGTGTGTGTGTGTGTGTGTGTGTGTGTGTGTGTGTGTGTGTGTGTGTGTGTGTGTGTGTGTGTGTGTGTGCGTGCGTGCGTGCGTGTCTGCAGGTGTGTATCGAGACCTACCTGTCCAGCTGTCACCAGCGCAGCATCAACACGGCAGTGAGAGCGACGCTGAGTCAGATTCTCGGAGACCTGACGCTGCAGCTGCGACACCGACAAGAGGTCACACACAACATAACATAACACAACACAACACACAATCATACAAAACCCAAAAGACAACACCATAAGTGCACACTGTCGTACAAAACACACACAACACAATTGGTGCAGACAGAAGCATGATGTAACTATGCACACACACGGACACACAGGAGGTGAGTAGTTCAGGGAACCTGGGAGATTTAATAAACATATAGAAAGTCATATATTCTCATTTTCAGATCATCAAAAGTGAGAAATAGTTTTATATTGTATATGATCACGCTCAGTAAGTTTGTGTTCTGAGTTATTATCAGGTTGTGGAGATAATTAAGATAAATTGTTGCTCTGCAGCTGCTCAGGTTGAAACTGTGACTGTACATTTAGACGATGATGAAAAATCACTTAATATATTATAATTCCATAAAAATACAAAGGCTCATATCCAACAATCAGTTCTCTGCAGTTTGTTGATACGAACACGCTGACAGTAACACACCTGCTGTGTGTCCTCAGGGTGCAGACGGAGACGAGGTGACATCACTGCCGCTGCAGAGGAAAGGTAGGTGGGGGGGGGGGCAACATGACCGTTGTTCTGGCGCCACCTTCAGGAAAAGATTTACATTACATATTAGTGACAGATTCTCACTTTCTTTGCAGTTTGTGTAGTTTTCTCATGGAGCTGCTCACATTGTCTCTATAAGGCCTGTAATCTGCAGATCTCCCTCATGATGCTTTGAACACACACACACACACACACACACACACACACACACACACACACACACACAATATAAAACAGGAGGTATTGATTGTTTCTTTTATTTAGTACAGAGACGTGTGGAGGTGACAGAGAAACAGAAGAAACATCATGTGCATATCGAAGAAAGATGAAAGTTCAGGGAATTAACCTGTGTGTGTGTGTCTGTGCGTGCATGTGCATGTGTGTGTGTGTGTGTGCTGCAGATGTGTCCCCCACAAGTCAGGCTCTGTGTGAAGACGTGGTGACAGTTCTGACAGTTTTCTGTGAGAAGCTGGAGTCAGTCAACAGGTACAATTTCCAAATATTAACCAAATAAGGAGTTTTATTTCTTGGATGAATCTTGAAAAGTTCCTGAACATGATCTTAAATCTGTGTTCAAGCTGTTAATGAGATCTTCAGTGTGACTTGTGTGTCCTGTGTGTGTGACTTGTGTGTCCTGTGTGTGTTGTCGTCACAGTTACAACCAGCTCCTGCAGCTTCTCTACCTCGAGTGCATCCTCTCCATGCTCAGCAGCTGTCCTCCCACAATGCACCTGTCCAGAGGTTTCACCGACCTGGTGTGGTGAGACATGTCTGTGGTGTCCTGTAATGAAGCACTACAGAAGACAGTATGACGGGGTCAATGACCTAATGTGGTTTATTATGGGATGTTTTACATACGTGTTTATACTAAGAGATCCTGGACAGTGGGAAGTTTTATCTTTTGCTTCTGTTTTAACTCTATATTTATTTTCTGATTGGTGCCTTCGATGTGCAGGAAGCAGCTGTGTCCGTCCCTCGTGGCGATCATGGGAAATCCCGTCAACGACAAAACCATCGCCTCCCACCATGGCCACCTGGGGGCAGCAGAGAGAGAGCGGCTCTCAGACAGACTCAGTCACGGTAACGACAGTTTGAGTTTAATGTTCACGCCAAAAATCAATATGACTGATTTTAACTTTTTTGCTTCTCTATCAGGAATCAACCAGGAGGCGGAGCCCTGCGGGGGGGGCGTGTCGGATCAGGGCAGGGGGTCTGGCTGCTCCTCCAGCCCCCCCGCCAGGATCGCCCCGGTGGTGAGGACGGTGTGTTACATCGCCGCAGAGCTGGTGCGTCTGGTGAGCTGCGTGGAGTCGATGAAGCCGGTGCTGCAGTCGCTCTACCACCGCATCCTCCTGTACCCCCCCCCCCCAGCACCGCACTGAGGCCATACGCATCATGAAGGAGGTGGGAGGAGCAACAAGCTGAACTTCAATACAAACCATTACTAACAGTTTGTATTCAGACAAGTACAAAGGGTTCGGTCATGTGACTGATCCGTGTGTGTGTCTGTGTCCGTGTGTGTGCGTGTGCGCGTGTGTGTGTGTGCGTGTGTGCGTGCGTGTGTGCGTGTGTGTGTGTGCGTGTGTGCGTGTGTGTGTGTGTGTGTGTGTGCGTGTGTGTGTGTGTGCGTGTGTGTGTGTGTGCGTGTGTGTGCGTGTGTGTGTGTGTGCGTGTGTGCGTGTGTGTGTGCGTGTGTGTGCGTGTGTGTGTGTGCGTGTGTGCGTGTGTGCGTGCGTGTGTGCGTGTGTGTGTGTGCGTGTGTGCGTGTGTGTGTGTGTGTGTGTGTGCGTGTGTGCGTGTGTGCGTGTGTGTGTGTGCGTGTGTGCGTGTGTGTGCGTGTGTGCGTGTGTGCGTGTGTGCGTGTGTGTGCGTGTGTGTGTGTGTGTGTGTGCGTGTGTGTGTGTGTGTGTCAGATCCTGGGCAGCCCTCAGCGACTCTTCGACCTCGCTGGTCCAGTCGTTGCTGAACCTGAAACCAGGAAGCGCTCGTTCTCAAAGAGGAAGTCGCACCTGGACCTGCTGAGACTGTCAGTAGCCCCGCCCTCTTCTCTTCTGCTGTTTCATTGTTTCTGCTGATGAGTTGAGTTCTGTGATGTCATGGTGTGGGTGTGTCCTGCTGCAGGGTGATGGATGGGATGACGGAGGCCTGTGTGAAGGGAGGTATCGAGGCTTGTTACTCCTCCGTCTCCTGCGCCTGTGCTCTCCTCAGAGCGCTGGACGAGTTGTCCCAGGGCCGCGGCCTCCAGCCCGAGCAGGTACGTCCCCGAGACCAGAGCTTCAACCTTCACAGGACTTTGATTCATGTGCATCAGAGACGTTGTGTAAAACTGACTCAGCAGCTGTTTGTCAGGCGCGGCTCCTCCTCAGCCGATTGGACGAGCTGAAGGACGGGACGGAGTCGACTCGTGAGTCCATGGAGATCAACGAGGCCGACTTCAGGTGGCAGAGACACATCCTGTCCTCCGAGCAGGACCCTGGCCTCTCGGCCCCCAGCATGTCCACCACTGGGACCGCCCCTGGGGCCGCGGAGCGCAGCCCCGACATCAGCATCAGCATCACCACGGAGACGGGCCAGACCACCCTGGATCTGGAGGCGGAGGGGCTTGGCCCGGGTCGTACCACTCCTGAGGAGTGTGGGGAGGACGCTCACCTCCCCTCGCCCTCGTTCTCCAGAGACCAGGAGGCCGCCCAGCGTGAGCAGAGCGCCGAGACCAACCAGCTTCGGTGGCGGGTGGAGGGGGGGGGTGCAGGAGAGGTGGATGAGAGGGGCGAGAGAAGAGGAGGGGGGGGCGTGGTTCCTCCAGATGTGGTCCAGCGGAGTCATGCCCTCGTTTACCCCGACATCACCAACTTCCTGTCTGTGGAGTCCAGGACGAGGTCACATCCTGCCGGAGGATCCCGATACAGCGAGAGCAACTTCAGGTACGAGTGCCAACGTGACATCATGATGACCTCATGATGACATCATCACTGTGGCAAATAAACAAAGTTCAAATCTGAAAATACATAAAAAAGTGATATTTCAGTTTCCCTCAAATCATGAAGATAAGATGAAGTGCTGTATTGCGTGTGTGTCCAGCAGCGTGGAGGAGCAGGACCTGTCGCGGACAGAGTTCGACTCCTGTGACCAGTACTCCATGGCGGCGGAGAAAGACTCGGGCCGCTCCGACGTGTCCGACATCGGCTCGGACAACGTGTCGCTGGCGGACGAGGAGCAGACGAGGAGCGACTGCCCGGGTCAGCGCTCGCTGCGCAGCGCCGCTCTGTCCCTCAAGCTGCTCCGCCACCAGGAGGCCGACCAGCAGAGCGCCCGGCTGCTCGTCCAGTCGCTAGCGGCGCTGCTGCCGCGGCTGCTGGGCCTCGCCACCGCCGCCGAGGTCGACCTGTCACTGCAGAACTTCTCCTCCAACTTCTGCACCGGACTGCAGGCTGGTGAGAGGCGGGGGGGGGGGGGGGGTGCACTGATCAGCTTTAACGTGCACAAAGACATTTGTTATAAATTGAACCTTTTACCCACGACCCACAATCTACCTCTAAGAACACAAAGCATTATGGAAGTTTTACATCAAAGCAAGATAATCACGTTAAATATGAATCGTTACATCTCTGCCCCCCCCCCCCTCCAGGTGGGATCCACTCCCCAGGCTTCGAGGCAGCCGACACTCTGAGCTGTCAGTCTCTGATGAACGCAGACGGTCTGTACCTGGTGTCCTTCTCCGCTCTGCTGCTCAACCTCAAGCTCTGCTGCTGCGACTACTACAGACGGCGAGCGCTGACCCCCCCCCTCGGCCTGGTGAGTCTCACTTCCTGCGTCTGAAGCGGAGAAGAGGAAAACACTGTTCCACTGTCTGTAGAAGCAGAAACAATCTGATCTTGTTTTCAAACTGACCACAACCCCCCATGAGTCCTTATTGCTCGTGTGGTGTCATCAAGCGTCTGCACCGACTTTCATATTCAACTCGAGACCATTAACATCGTGTTGACGCCTCCGGCTCCACCAGAAGTGTCCAAGCTAGCAGACGTTAGCATCTCCGACGGTTTAAATTACTACACACTACAAATCTAATCTGTGTGTGTGTGTGTGTGTGTTGATGCAGAAGGAGTTTGTGCGTCTGATCCAGAGCAGCGGCGTCTTCGTGGTTCTCTCTCAGGCCTGGATAGAGGAGCTCTACCACCAGGTGTTAGAGCGCAACCTGCTGGCCGAAGCTGGGTACTGGTGCTCACCTGAGGACCGCTCCCACACGCTGCCGCTCATCACCATGCTGACAGGTACACTCACGTTTATTCTGATTGAAATCACCAGATCAGTTGTTTACACATCTTGAACCAGATTGAGTGAGAGGTTCTCCTGTGATGTGTCATGAATTATCCTTTGATCTGTCTCCTCTCTTTGACGTCCTCCTCGTCTCTCAGATATCGACGGCCTGGGCAGCAGTGCGATCGGCGGTCAGCTGATCAGGCGGCCGTCCAGCCAATCACCGTTCAGCTGCGACAAGTCGAGCAGCGACAGCGTGGCGGCAGGTGAGTGGACGTCGTGACGGTGTCATGCTCCGCCTCCTCCATGTGACTGGAGATTTGAATTTGAAGGTTAAAGGTCGCCCCCTGGTGACCACTGGTGTGTGTGTGTGTGTTTCAGGAGCTGTGTTCTCACGCTTCATCCTCACCAGTGTCTGGAAGAACCTGATGGACGTTCTGTCCACGCCGCTGACGGGCCGCATGGCGGGCAGCTCCAAGGGCCTGGCCTTCATCCTGGGAGCCGAGGGCGTCAAGGAGCAGAGCCAGAGAGAGAGAGACACCATCTGCCTGAGTCTGGACGGCCTGAGGAAGGCCGCCGCGCTCAGCTGCGCCCTCGGTAGGTTCAGATCGGCACTGCACCTCACTCTGACAAGTGACCTGAGACTTTGAGGGTTAGATTTGACCTGAAAACGTCTGTGACACACACACATGCACGCACAAACACACACACAAACACACCTAAACTTGCTGGGTGTTTCATACAATTGTTGGCAGCAGGTTTTTGAGAAAATGTAATTTAATTGACAAAAATAATATTGTTCGTGTGTGTGTGTGTGTGTGTGTGTGTGTGTGTGTGTGTGTGTGTGTGTGTGTGTGTGTGTGTGTGTGTGTGTGTGTGTGTGTGTGTGTGTGTGTGTGTGTGTGTGTGTGTGTGTGTGTGTGTGTTGTGCGTGTCAGGCGTGGCAGCAAACTGTGCGTCAGCTTTAGCTCAGATGGCGGCCGCCTCCTGTGTGCAGGAGGAGAAGGATGAGAAGGAGGTGGGAGAGACGGGAGACGCCATCACACAAGGTACAGAGAGTTTTATTGTGTCAACATGAATTCATTTATATCACAAAATATCAAAATATCACACATAACATGAAATAATGACAGTTTCTTGGTTTTTAATCATTTATTTTGTTTGCTGTTTAACTGTGTGTGTGTGTGTGTGTGTGTGTGTGTGTGTGTGTGTGTGTGTAGTGAAGCAGCGTGTGGAGCAGCGTCTGGAGCAGATTGGACGCCCTCAGGGAGTTCGTCTCCACACGGCTCACGTGTTGTGTATGGACGCCATCCTGAACGTAGGACTGGAGATGGGGAGTCACAACCACGACTGCTGGCCGCACGTCTTCAGGTACACACTCACACACACACTCACCCATACACACTCACACAAACTCACCCATACATACTCACACACACACTCACCCATACACAATCACCCACTCACATACACACTCACACACACACTCACCCATACACACTCACACTCACACACTCACACACACACTCACCCATACACACTCACACGCACAATCACCCATATTCACACAGAAAATGGAAATGAAACACTGAATGCCCCCCCCTCTCTCAGGGTGACCGAGTACATCAGTTCACTGGAACACACCCACTTCAGTGACGGCTCCTCCCAGCTGTCGTCTCTGACCACCATCACGCAGCAGGGCCAGCAGGCGGGCGTGGACCTGGGGCAGGAGCTGAGCTGTGAGCCCGGCCCAGAGGCCTCGGAGCTGGTCCTGAGTCAGCCGGTCATCCAGCCTCTGTCCATCCAGGAGCTGCTGAGGGAGAGCAGCCGGGGGGGGCGCGGCCTCGACCTGAGGGGCGGGAGCCTGATGACCGGGACCGCCGCCGCCAAGGCCGTGTGCACGCTGTCCACACAGGCCGACAGGTGAGGAGCCACAATGAGGTCACATGGTCATCACCTGGTCATCACCTGGTAATCACATGGTTATCACCTGGTCATCACCTGGTCATCACCTGGTAATCACATGGTCATCACCTGGTCATCACATGGTCATCACCTGGTCATCACATGGTCATCACATGGTCATCACCTGGTCATCACCTGGTCATCACCTGGTAATCACATGGTTAGCACATGGTCATCACCTGGTCATCACATGGTCATCACCTGGTCATCACCTGGTCATCACCTGGTAATCACATGGTCATCACCTGGTCATCACATGGTCATCACCTGGTCATCACATGGTCATCACCTGGTCATCACCTGGTCATCACCTGGTCATCACCTGGTAATCACATGGTTAGCACATGGTCATCACCTGGTTATCATCTGATCATCACATGATTCATCACCTGGTCATCACCTGGTCATCACCTGGTCATCACCTGGTCATCACCTGGTAATCACATGTTCATCACCTGGTCATCACCTGGTTATCATCTGATCATCACATGATTCATCACCTGGTCATCACCTGATCATCACATGATTCATCACCTGGTCATCACCTGGTAATCACCTGGTTATCATCTGATCATCACATGATTCATCACATGGTCATCACCTGGTCATCACATGGTTAGCACATGATTCATCACCTGGTCATCACCTGGTCATCACATGATCATCACATGATCATCACATGGTCATCACATGATTCATCACCTGGTCATCACCTGGTCATCACCTGGTCATCACCTGGTAATCACATGGTTAGCACATGGTCATCACATGTTCATCACCTGGTCATCACCTGGTTATCATCTGATCATCACATGATTCATCACCTGGTCATCACATGGTTATCACATGGTCATAACATGATTCATTTTAGCTGCTTTACATTTCCATAAACACCTGATGAATCTCTGAATTTATTTTACCTTATTAAAATGATATTCAGCAGGATGTGATGTCTCATAACAGCCACAAGGTGGCAGCAGCAGAACGGAGCATCACATTTAAATTCTGCTGTGGTTCACACATGTATTTGTGTAGTTATTTAACACTGTTATAAATCTCTATAACATTAAACTGACACAATGTAATAGATTTTATACGATAATAGAACGTTTAATTTGTAATAACTAGATTAATTTCAGGGCTTGTTTGTCCTCACAAGTATCGACAAAATATATGGGTCTTAATTTATATCGAAATATATAAGTGAGTGTCTGTGCCTGATGACAGCAGTTGTGCATTTATTTAAGTGTATTCCCTGGCCCTACACACACACACAGACATTCACACACACACACACACACACACACACGATGCCTGTTTACTGCCGCTGTGTGTGTGTGTGTATTTATTCAATGGATCATCTCTTATGTAAGCAGTTATCTTCCTCACTGATCTTTTACAACAGATGGACTGACCCCCCCCCCCCCCATCAGAACTAACTAACAGGTTCAGCTCACACCTCCACCGACCGCCTCCCACTTTCAACCTGAACCACATTTATACAAATAAACTAAAGGAAATGAACTCCAGAGTTCACAAGGTAGAAGAATGTTTTCAAATGTTAAACTAAAAACTAAACTGTGTGTGTGTGTGTGTGTGTGTGTGTGTGTGTGTGTGTGTGTGTGTTTTGCAGGTTGTTTGAAGAAGCTGCCACCAAACTGAACCTGGTGGGTTTGGTGTTTTTCCTGCAGCAGTTGAGGAAAGCGTCTCAGTCTCAACTGTTCGACTCCGTCACTGAGACCGGAGACTATTCACTGGCAATGCCAGGTACACACACACACACACACAGAGACACACACACACACACACACATACACATACACATGTTTTTAATTTATTGTCCTTATTTGATGTCTGATTAACGTGAAACTAAAGTTGGAGTTTCTACGTCTGCAGGAGAAGCCAAGTCGACGCTGGAGCGCCGCAGCGCCCTCCATCTCTTCCGATTGGGCGAGGCCATGCTGCGGATCGTCAGGAACAAGAACCGACCTCTGCTCCACATGATGAGGGCGTGGAGCGTGGTGGCGCCACACCTGGTGGAGGTGAGGAACTGTAAACCTTTCTTCTGCTTGTGTTTCATTTTTAAAAGTTCGACCTTCTATGTAAAGAGCCTGGGGGGGTGGGGGCTAGGCCCGCCCACTCTGCTCTGCATCGGCCAATCGGCTGCTCCCTCACTGGGAGCTCACCACTAAGTCCTGGCTCCTGAACACTGGAACCAGCTCCACATTGACATAAGGACAGAAGGTCCACATCTCTTCAGAATATACTTTAGAATAAAAAAATTAAATAATAAGTGCATCCTCGTGGTTGATGCACTTATTGTGAGTCACTTTGGATAAAGCGTCACTCTCCGTCTGCCCCCCCCCCCTTCACAGCTTACTCTCACTCTGTCCTCTCCAAAATAAATAATACAACATAAAAAGAGCCTTGAGATAATGTATATTATGAATTGGTTTGCTTCCAGGCGGCGTGTCACAACGAGCGCCATGTTTCCCAGAAGGCCGTTTCCTTCATCCATGACGTCCTGATGGAGGTCCTGACGAGCTGGGCGGAGCTTCCACACTTCCATTTCAACGAGGCTCTGTTCAGGCCGTTCGAACACATCATGCAGCTGGAGCTGTGTGACGAGGACGTGCAGGACCAGGTCTCTGCAGGACATCATTAAAGTCTCAGGTGATGTGACGTGAAGGAGCGTTCACGTTGTTGAAGGTGTGTGTGCGTTTGTCTCCAGGTGATCACGTCCATCGGCGAGCTGGTGGAGATGTGTTCTCCTCAGATCCTGTCAGGGTGGAGGCCTCTGTTCAGCGCCCTGAGGACGGTGCACGGCAGCAAGACAGACACCAAAGACTATCTGCTGGGAGAGTACTCCATGGGTCCGTCTCACCAAACATCAAATCAGAGTTCCTCTTCTACACATCTGAAGGTTGGATGTGTAACTCCTCTGTCCCCCCCCCCCCCCCCCCCCCCCCCCTCTCGTTCTCCCTGTAGGGAAGTCTCAGGCTCCGGTGTTCGACGTCTTCGAGGCGTTCATCAACACCGACAACATCCAGGTGTTCGCCAACGCCGCCACCGACTACATCGTGTGTCTGATGAAGTTCGTCAAAGGTTTAGGTTTGTGTTGTTTTCATTTCTCCTGGAATCATGTTTACTTCTCGTCTTCATAACATGCGGAGCAGTGGAGGAGGACGTGTGTGTAAATGCTCATAAAACAATCAAACATTTAATCTTTAAGCCTCTGCACAGGCGCCACCTAGTGGCCATGAAGGTGTTCCCTTCGACTGACAGATTAACTGATAAAAAGGTCAAAGGTCAACGTCACTGTGGCCAATACAAAACATGTACAACTGTCTCCATGTCATGTGTAACAATGTTGTGTGTATGTGTGTGTGTGTCTGTGTGTGTGTGTGTGTCTGTGTGTGTGTGTGTGTGTGTCTGTGTGTGTGTAGGGGAGGTGGACTATAAGGAGATCGGAGACTGTGTCCACGTGTCGGGTCACAGCTCCACTGACCTCTGTCTGCCAGCTCTCGACTACCTCCGAAGATGTTCACAGGTTCGAGTCCCCGCAGGCTGTGTCCACACTAACACATCTGAACACACAGGTCACATGACCGTTCACGTCCACTGGTCATGTGATGTAAACAGGAAGTAGAACGTCTCCTCTGCAGTTGGTTGCTTAGTAACGGAAACTCCTCTGAAGCTGGAACAGTGATGAAGACGAGTCACTGACAGGAAGTGTAACTGACAGGAAGTGTAACTGACAGGAAGTGCTACTGACAGGAAGTGCTACTGACAGGAAGTGCTACTGACAGGAAGTGTTACTGACAGGAAGTGCTATTGACAGGAAATGTAACTGACAGGAAGTGCTACTGACAGGAAGTGCTACTGACAGGAAGTGTAACTGACAGGAAGTGCTACTGACAGGAAGTGCTACTGACAGGAAGTGCTACTGACAGGAAGTGCTATTGACAGGAAATGCCACTGACAGGAAGTGTTACTGACAGGAAGTGCTACTGACAGGAAATGCCACTGACAGGAAGTGCCACTGACAGGAAGTGCCACTGACAGGAAGTGCCACTGACAGGAAATGCCACTGACAGGAAGTGCTACTGACAGGAAATGCCACTGACAGGAAGTGCTACTGACAGGAAGTGTTACTGACAGGAAGTGCTACTGACAGGAAGTCCCGCTGACAGGAAGTGTTACTGACGCCTTGTAGTCGAGTCATGTGACTGATGAGAACCAATCAGGAAGAGAACGTCTGCGTCATCGTTTGCTAAAGTCTCAGTTTCAGTTCAAACTGATTCGAGATCAGTTTCCACGAGTCTCTGACTACAGCAGGCGTAACCATAGCAACTGGGATGAGTTAGGGGAAACATGTCAGTGTGGGTGGAGCCTCCGTGTGGGTGGAGCCTCAGTGTGGGTGGAGCCTCAGATGCTGACATGTTCCTCGAGGTAATTTTTGATTCATATTTTGCTGTGAAATGAGCGATTGTGCATTTGATTGACAGCTGCTGGCTAAGATCTATAAGATGCCGTCCAAACCCGTGTTCCTGGGGGCGCGGCTCGCCAGCCTGCCAATGAGATCGCAGGAGCGCTCTGTCAGCAGCGAGGACGGGATGGACTGCGTCCTGCAAGAGTTTGATGACAACACAGGTAAATACTCCACCCCCCCCCCCCCACACCCCCCCCCCGTGGTCCAGCCGACGCCCCCTGACGCCTCGTCCGCTCTGTGCAGGTCTGATCCAGGTCTGGATTCTGTTGCTGGAGCAGCTCACAGCTTCAGTTTCCCACTGTCCTCGAACGCATCAACCTCCAGCTCTGGAGCTGCTGTTCAGCCTCTTAAGAGAAGTCTCTGTCGTACCAGGTAACACAACACAGCGACACACACACACAAACACAGACAAACGCTGGGACCTAAATTCTGCCCCCCCCCACAGGTCCGGGGTTCGGCCTCTTCGCCGTCATCCAGCTGCTACTTCCTGTGATGTCACTGTGGCTGCAGCGGAGCCATGGCGACCACTCCTACTGGGACGTGGCGGCGGCAAACTTCAAACACGCCATCGGTTTGTCATGTGAGCTGGTGGTGGAACACGTCAACAGCTTCATACACTCAGGTCAGACACGCCATCTATCACGCTACACTGCCCAGGTTCATGTTGTCTCATGTTGTTGTGTTGTTGTTATTGTGTTGTTGTCTCATGTTGTTGTGTTGTTGTCTCTTGTTGTTGAGTTGTTGTCTCATGTTGTTGTGTTGTTGTTGTGTTGTTGTCTCATGTTGTTGTGTTGTTGTCTCATGTCTCATGTTGTTGTCTCATGTTGTTGTGTTGTCTCATGTTGTTGTGTTGTTGTCTCATGTCTCATGTTGTTGTCTCATGTTGTTGTCTCATGTCTCATGTTGTTGTCTCATGTCTGATGTTGTTGTTTGATGTCTCATGTTGTTGTCTCATGTTGTTGTGTTGTTGTCTCATGTCTCATGTTGTTGTGTTGTTGTCTCGTGTTGTTGTCTCATGTCTCATGTTGTTGTCTCATGTTGTTGTGTTGTTGTTGTGTTGTGTTGTTGTCACATGTTGTTTTCTCATGTCTCATGTTCTTGTTTCATGTCTCATGTTGTTGTCTCATGTTGTTGTGTTGTTGTCTCATGTCTCATGTTGTTGTCTCATGTTGTTGTGTTGTTGTCTCATGTCTCATGTTGTTGTCTCATGTCTCATGTTGTTGTCTCATGTCTCATGTTGTTGTCTCATGTTGTTGTGTTGTTGTCTCATGTTGTTGTGTTGTGTTGTTGTCTCATGTTGTTGTGTTGTGTTGTTGTCTCATGTTGTTGTCTCATGTTTTTGTTTCATGTCTCATGTTGTTGTGTTGTTGTCTCATGTCTCATGTTGTTGTGTTGTTGTCTCATGTCTCATGTTGTTGTCTCATGTTGTTGTGTTGTGTTGTTGTCTCATGTTGTTTTCTCATGTCTCATGTTTTTGTTTCATGTCTCATGTTGTTGTGTTGTTGTCTCATGTCTCATGTTGTTGTCTCATGTTGTTGTGTTGTTGTTGTGTTGTTGTCTCATGTTGTTTTCTCATGTCTCATGTTTTTGTTTCATGTCTCATGTTGTTGTCTCATGTTGTTGTGTTGTTGTCTCATGTCTCATGTTGTTGTCTCATGTTGTTGTGTTGTTGTCTCATGTCTCATGTTGTTGTCTCATGTCTCATGTTGTTGTCTCATGTCTCATGTTGTTGTCTCATGTTGTTGTGTTGTTGTCTCATGTTGTTGTGTTGTGTTGTTGTCTCATGTTGTTGTGTTGTGTTGTTGTCTCATGTTGTTGTCTCATGTTTTTGTTTCATGTCTCATGTTGTTGTGTTGTTGTCTCATGTCTCATGTTGTTGTCTCATGTTGTTGTGTTGTTGTCTCATGTCTCATGTTGTTGTCTCATGTTGTTGTGTTGTTGTCTCATGTTGTTGTCTCATGTTGTTGTCTCATGTCTCATGTTGTTGTCTCATGTCTCATGTTGTTGTCTCATGTCTCATGTTGTTGTGTCATGTTGTTGTCTCATGTTGTTGTGTTGTTGTCTCATGTCTCATGTTGTTGTCTCATGTCTCATGTTGTTGTCTCATGTTGTTGTGTTGTTGTCTCATGTTGTTGTCTCATGTTGTTGTCTCATGTCTCATGTTGTTGTCTCATGTTGTTGTGTCATGTTGTTGTGTTGTTGTTGTGTTGTGTTGTTGTCTCATGTTGTTGTCTCATGTTGTTGTGTTGTTGTTGTGTTGTGTTGTTGTCTCATGTTGTTTTCTCATGTCTCATGTTTTTGTTTCATGTCTCATGTTGTTGTCTCATGTTGTTGTGTTGTTGTCTCATGTCTCATGTTGTTGTCTCATGTTGTTGTGTTGTTGTCTCATGTCTCATGTTGTTGTCTCATGTCTCATGTTGTTGTATCATGTCTCATGTTGTTGTCTCATGTTGTTGTGTTGTTGTCTCATGTTGTTGTGTTGTGTTGTTGTCTCATGTTGTTGTGTTGTGTTGTCTCATGTTGTTGTCTCATGTTTTTGTTTCATGTCTCATGTTGTTGTGTTGTTGTCTCATGTCTCATGTTGTTGTCTCATGTCTCATGTTGTTGTCTCATGTTGTTGTGTTGTTGTCTCATGTTGTTGTCTCATGTTGTTGTCTCATGTCTCATGTTGTTGTCTCATGTTGTTGTCTCATGTCTCATGTTGTTGTCTCATGTCTCATGTTGTTGTGTCATGTTGTTGTCTCACGTTGTTGTGTTGTTGTGTGCAGACATGGGCTACGAGTCTCTGGTCCACCTGATGCTGAAGGACATGTTCAAGCTGCTGGTGTCGTGTGTGTCTGAACCGGCGGAGACCATCTCCAGAGTCGGCTGCTCCTGCATCAGGTGACCACACCACAGTAGAACAGACTCACGTTATACTACACGTGTGTGTAGCGTGACCAGCGTCATGTGTGTCTCTGTTGTGTGTCTGCAGATACGTGCTGGTGGCGGTCGGCCCCGTCTTCACGGAGGAGATGTGGCGTCTGGCGTGCGTCGCGCTGCAGGACGCCTTCTCTGCCACGCTGGAGCCCGTCAAGGTAAACGCTCTGCTTCATCAGGTGGAGACACTGTGTGTGTGTAGGACACACTGTGCAGAGGAGAAATGAACAACGACACACACACACACACACACACACACACACACACACACACACACACACACTGTGTAATCCATCTGCAGCCGCTGCTCAGGACACAATAATCTGAAAGCCTCGGCCGTTAATACTGTCAACATGCTGACAGGCCACAGCAAGAGCCCCATTTAACCTCACACACACACACACACACACACACACACACTGGCTCTTTAACTAAATATAATTTATTATAATTTAAACATCAATTCACAAATAGAATACTTAGGTCAATAAATATCCACGGTAGTAAAGACACAAACAGTTTTACTAATGGCAACACGTGGTTTTTGTGTGTGTGTGTGTTAGACGTGACATTTCATCAGTGGATGTTGTGAGTTCCTACAGTTGTGTGGCAGTTGCATGACAGACTGATGTTAAGCAGCTTTATGGCTTAGAGCTCTATGTGTGTGTGTGTGTGTGTGTGTGTTTGTGTGTGTGTGAGTGTGTCAGAGTGAGTGATGAAGATGATGAATGTGAAGATGGTCTTATAACCACAGATTTTTTTACTTGTTGACTTTTGAGTTTTTGATCTTTTATTTTAATCTTTGTGGTAAAAGTAAATCAGAGTTTTTAATCATGTTGTGAACATACATGTGTTTATATAACACAATTGTTTTAATGTGGTCGTTTATACAAGAGACACATTTACACGTGTTTTACACGTGTCGATAATATGTTTTATGATTTATAGTTTGTTTATAACTCATTTATTAATTAGTTCATTAAAAAAGAATCATCATCTTGGTTTATGTTTGCTGATATTAAAACAAACAAAACAGAAAAAATGTGCATTCAAAATATGTTTTTTAATGATTGTAATGTGTTTTTTAATAACTTAAAGTCCACATCAGTTGTCACAGCAGGTCACATACGCTTCCTCTGTCAATTATGTTTATTTCTAACTCTGATTTAAAAACAGCATCATCTAAAACAAACAATATTAAAATGCATAAAGTAAAAAGAGGAACATAGAAACGGGACAAACAGAGAATTAGAGACAGGCGAACAGATCAGAGCCACAGACAGGAAGTAGCTCGTCCACTTCCAGCTGCTTCCTGTCGTCGAGACCGCGGGGAAATAAAAACCAGAGAAACGTGTTTACTGAGCGATGAGGGAGCAAAACAATCAGATCAGGTTCTGAAGAAAACAACTTAGATTAAATGGTTTTATTCATTTAATTTTTTATTAAGAGAGTCAGAATGTCTGCATCAATGAAATCATGTTCTGAAATGAAGATGTGATGAAAGTTCATCAGTTGTGATGTGAAGAACAAACTGACATGAAGCTTTAAACACGTGGCAGCTGTGACACGAAGCTTCTGCTCTCAGACACATTAACACACGAGCTCTGAGCCGATTTATAGAAAAGCTGATTTATTCATTCAGGTCAGATTCACTGTAATGTAAGTTCTTTATGAAACTGATTCATCTGCAAGAACGAAGGTTTTAATGAAAAGGGACTGAGAACAAATGTCAGAGTCAGTGTCTCTGGACATGTTCTGGATCTTCTCCTGCAGCCTCCTGGTAACATGTGTGTGACATGTCAGAGTGAGTCCATGTGAGGAACCAGCAGGACAATGTGTGGAAGCTTCCCAGTGAGCGAGTGGACGTGTTGATGAGGTTTCTAACACGTGACGTGAAACCTGAAGAACACAAACATCTCAGGATGAAGAAGAGGAGCCGGACACGTAGAAGATGAAGACGTCCACTTGGAAACACGAGGAGATTCCAGATCTTCTGGTGATGAGGGCCGACTCCGGTGTGGATGAGATGTAAACAACAACACTGATCTGTCCACAGCAGAGTTTATACGTCATGTCCCGCCTCCTGCTGCTCTACAGGCTCCGCCCCTGCTGCTCTACAGGCCCCGCCCCTCGCCTGATGTTCCCTCATGTTTCTGTTGTTGTGAACACAAACAAACGAGTGTAAAGTCCTCTACCTCCGTGTCCTCCTGTCCCCCCACAGAACCTTCTGGCCTGTTTCCACAGTGGATCCGACAGCTTCTCTGGAGACGCCTGCGAGGTGAAGGTGGCGGCTCCGTCTCATTCGCCCTCAGCTGAGGCCGAGTACTGGAGGATCAAAGCTATGGCTCAGCAGGTTGGTGTGACTACATCTTCATCCTCCTCTTCATCAGGACGAGTGACACAGAGTCAAAGTAAATCAAAGTGTTAATACAACATGGATGTTTCACGTGTCTCAGGTTTTCATGTTGGACACTCAGTGTTCTCCAAAGACGCCCAACAGCAAGGACGGCTTCGAGCACGCTCAGTCCTGTGTCCTCATCATCGAGCTGCCGTCCGACCAGCAGGCCAACGGACACACTCAGAAGAGGTGACACGCACACACACACACACACACACACACACACACACACACACACACACACACATGTGGAGACAGAAGAACTTTTCATTTATCTCACTCTGTGTTTGTCTTTCTGCTGCTGTCACAGGAAAATTGGGTAAGAGTGTTTTTCTGTGCTGATCTGTTCTGTGTCCTGTCCCTCTACTCACTCTGTGTATTGTGAGTGCACACTGTGATGGACCCTGGTCTCTGATTCTTTAGGATTCCGTTCCGCACCATCGTGGTGAGTCTTCTGTCTCATCAGGTTCTGCTGCAGAACCTCTGCGACATCCTCCTGGAGGAGTTCGTCAAACAGCCCGAGGGTCAGGACAGGGTCACGCCTGTGACCTCTGACCCCGGCAGACCCACGGCCGGCTTCCTGCGCTACATCTCCATGACAAATCTAGCCATAATCTTGGACCTGCTGCTGGACTCTTACAGGTTATTGATGATTCCAGAGCAGATCGTTGATCTGATGAGGTTGATCAGATTCAGGAACATGTCCTCGTCTTTACTTCTGCAGGACGGCGCGGGACTTTGACACCCGCCCGGGTCTGAAGTACCTGCTCATGAAGGTGTCGGGTGTTTGTGGAGCAGCGAATCTTTACCGCCAGTCGGCCATGAGCTTCAACCTGTACTTCCAGGCTCTGCTGAGCGCCACCCTCAGTCAGTCCGAGGGTATGACGGCTCAGCAGGTAAACAAACATTTCTGCTTTTGGATTAATTACAGGGCTTCAGAATCTTTTAAACATGAGTCAATACTATATATGCTTTATATACTTATATAAATAATATTTTATGCATTCTTGTTTGATCAATGTTAATATCCAGTTTTAGATCTGAGTTTTTTGGGGGGTTTGGAACAAAATATTTTCATCTGTTTATTTATTTTAATTCTGTTTTATTGTTGATCTTTGCATCAGACTTTGCGTGGAGTGTATTTTCTTCTGAGCTTCTTACGTTCAAATCAAACTTGAGCTTCACGTGTTTCCAGGTGAAGAGGATTCTGTACGAGGAAGAGGAGGGAAGCTCTGACTCCTCCCACCCCGGATCTGCTTCTTCAGAGGACGAAGACATCTTTGAGGAAACGGCTCAGGTGACGCTCACGACTTCCTGAACGTTCCTCCTCCAGTTCAGAGGATTCTTAAAACCAAACGTCCTCCTCTCTGCCCGGCAGGTCAGTCCTCCTCGCGGCCGGGACAAACGTCCCCCGTGGCGAGCGCCCGTCCCGTCGCTCAGCGTGCAGCCGCTGGGCAGCGCCGACTGGGCGTGGCTGGTGAAGCGTCTCTACAAACTGTGCATGGATCTGTGCAACAGCTACATCCAGATGCACCGCGACCTGGAGAGCACGCTGGAGGAGGCGGCGCTGCTGAGAGGAGGGGGAGGAGACCACATATTCTTCCTGCCTCTCTTCCAATCAGAGACTTCTACCCCGACGTCAGTGGGCGGGCTCTCGGCCAGGGAGACGCCGTCGGAGGAAGGCGGGTTCAGGTGTCAGGTGGCGGACGTGAGCGCAGCATCACCAGAAGCCACGCCCACGCAGGCTTCAGGATTCAGGTCTGACTGCGTCACATGACACATCAGCTGACCCAGATTTATTATTAATGTAACTATTATGACAGGAAGTTGAAGGCATCTGTTTCGTCTCCTCACAGCTGCACAGGAAGTTTGCCGCATCACTTCCGGCCCGGAGGGGAGCGGAGGGACTCCGGCCTCCCAGCGAGCTCACCGGGGGGGGGGGCTGGTCCGGGCAGGAGACAGGAGTGGTGGGAAAAAGCCGGGAACAAACTTTACACCATCGCCACCGACAAAACCATCAGCAAACTGATGATGGAGTACAAACGCAGGAAGCAGCAGCCGCAGCCGCAGAGCCACGTCAACCTGTTCATGAAGGAGCAGGGCCGCGCCCCCCCGGGGGGAGGGAGGGGGCCCGTGGAGCCCCAGAGGCCCCCGCAGAGGCCCCAGCAGCTGGTGGACCAGCAGGGGCCGCCACTGAGGCACTCGGTCAGCGCAGGACCTGAAGTCCTGAGGCAGGAGAGGAGGCCGAGGTCTGGATCCACCATCAGCTCCCACAGCGTCTCGCTGAGAGACTCCGAGGCCCAGATACAGGTACTACACAAATACTACCTGTATAAATATAAATATATAAGATATATAACTTTGATATAATGACGAAACAGCATTAGAGGTTTCAGACAAATAAGAAAAGAACAGATTATTCAGCTCAGATTAAAACACTGTTATCATCAGCTGTTTTTTATAAATAATAATAAAAATAATGATTTAGATCGAAGGAGACATGTGATGTTTTTCTGTGAATGTAAAAGTTCTGCAAAGTTAAAAAGACCAAAGTGTGTGATGAAGGGGCGGAGCTCCTGCTGAAGCTCCTCAGTGCTCAGGAGCTCGTCATGTGACCTCATGTCACCAGCTGCTGGCAGACGTTCATCTTCTGTATTTCACTTCCTGTCCGAGTCACGGTTTAAACTCTGGAGTGTTTCAGATCAGCTGACTCAGTCCGCTCAGACACAACATGGCGTCCTCACATCCTCTGTGTTTCCTCCTCCTGCAGGCGTGGACCAACATGGTCCTCACGCTCCTCAACCAGACGCTCCTCCTGACCGACGCCTCCTTCCTGGCGCTCCAGGGGGCGCTCTACCCCTGCCTCAGCCAGCTCTCATGCCACGTCACAGACGGCCGGGTCCGCCAGGCGCTGCGTGATTGGCTGGGTCGGGTGGGCCGTCTCTATGACATCACTGTGTGAGGCTGAAGGACGTAGAGACACAAATCAACGGGGCTGCAGCCGGACGCCATCTTTGCCTTCGTGTGGATTTGAGGCAGACAGTGACATCATCAGATCTTTGAAAGATGATTGGCGGACACATGTGACATGAGATGATCTGATTGGCCGATGGTGTATGAATATAGACGGAGACTTTGATGTGCAGTGCATTCTGGGTCCTGTAGTTCAGAGCCACACGTCTCGTGTCATGTTCAGGCTTCTTTCCGCTTCTTGTTTTCTCGGCCGCTGTCTGTGGTCATCAGGCGTGGGCGTCGCTGAAGCTTCATGAGGATCTGATTGGTCGGTGATGTCACTGACTGATGGATATTATTGGTTGACTATAGACTATTATCGTTCTATAAATTGGCATGAACAGGTCCGCTCGCTGCTTGTTACCATGACGTCATGTGACCATGTGGCTGTGACATCATCAGAACTGAGCAGTGGCTTCTGGGTAACATGTCGTCTTTTCATCATAAAGTCTGAAACCTGCTGACACTAAACAGAATGTAAACGCCATGACGTCACAAATATGTTAATTAGCTTATTACTTCTTCATCTCTGTCTGGGTCCCTGCTGGTAGTGATGATGATGAAGATGAAGACACGGCTATTTCTTCAGAGTGAGGCATCTTCACGTGTGATGCACTGCTGAGGATCTTTGATCTGTATGTTTAAATCTCAGTGAAGTTTGATTCTCACATTTATTCTACACGTGTGTATGTGAACATGTTTATTTAAATGTTGGTTGTTTTAAATATTTCCTGTTGAGCATCGTCTCTTTTTTTTTTCAGAGAGAGAGAGAGAGAGAGAGAGAGAGAGAGAGAGAGAGAGAGAGAGAGAGAGAGAGAGAGAGAGAGAGAGAGAGAGAGAGAGAGAGAGAGAGAGAGAGAGAGAGAGAGAGAGAGAGAGAGAGAGAGAGAGAGAGAGAGAGAGAGAGAGAGAGAGAGAGGACGGGGGGGGCATCAGAAGACATCGTATTCTCTTCACCTACTTCTTCCGACCCCCCCCTCTCTCCCCCCCCCTCTCTCTACGAACCAATCAGGAAGAGAAGGTCTGAACGTCGTCATTAACAAAAGTCTCAGTTTCTGAGTTTTCTAAATAAAACAATACATAAAGTTTTGCAGGTTCTATAGAAGTTTACTTTGAATATAATATAAAATCCTATAATATAAGAGTCCTCGACCCCAAAACACATCCAGGAAGTAGTCCCCCCCCCCCCCCCCCCCCACGTCCTGATTTGTCCTGTTCGCTGCAGCGGGGGACAGATGTCCAGCTGATCAGCTGCAGCGACTGAAGGATTTACTCTAAGTCCATGATGGTGTTTTTAAAAAGGGCGTCTGACTGACGAGTGGACGACATGTGACCTTCCTCTTTTATATCTTATATCTGTGGTTTGACATCGTTGATCTGAGATTTTAACCTTCGTCTATTTGAGATGTGATGAAGACTCGGAGCTGTCCCCCCCACATGTCCCTTCGTCTTCTGGGTTGACGCTCGTCTCAGAGCAGATTGTCTTCAGGGTGTCATGGGGTTGAAATGACTCGTGTGAGCAGCTCTGAAGAGTTGAGGAGGTCACGTGACACCAGGAGGTCACGTGACACCAGGAGGTCACGTCAGATTTTAATTTAGTTTTTGTTTTTAGATTTGATTCATTTTCAGAATATCGATAGAACCCTGAAGCTGTTGCCCTAGAATCCTGATGGTCAGTTTAGAAAACATCAGATTTTCATCTTTTCAATTTTATTTGGTTCTTCAACACAAAGTTTGAATTTATCGGATATTTGTTGTGTTTGTGCGTTTCTCAGCAGAGTCGTTGTGTCGACGCCTCCTTCGCTCACGCTGTCGTGTGTGTTTCTGAATTTGATTTGTTTCCTTTGATCTCAGTGGTGTGTAGCCGCTCTGTTTCCCAGCAGGCCTTGCTGCTCTGTGTGCTGCTCAATAAATTGTTATGAATCATCTTTTTAGCGTACACTGGTCACTTTGGTAATGATACACATTTCTCAGTGTGTAGGAATGTGGTGACGTTTGTTGACTTCCTGTTTGTGTCACTTTAAATCTGAGATGGCCGAGTTCAAGAACCTTTGAAAAACTCATGAAACTGCATCACTGACATTGTCAGGACCTGCGGGGGTGCAGATTATATAATAAATTATTACAACAAATTTACCCATAATTCTCACAAATGATTTTTTTGAAGTGAAAAAAAATACAACTTTCGAGTGACTGAACTTTATTTTGAGGTTTGAGGCTGAAAAGTTTTGAAACTTCTTCTGACACTTTAGATAAAACACAGCAGGAAGATAATTATTATTCATAAACATTTAAATTTTACACGTTTATTTAAACCTCTGGTGAGAAATTAGAACAAATTAAAATAGTGAAATTAATTAAGTTTCATTTAATTAAATGAGTTTGAGTAAAAATTTCGTGACAGAAGCATAACTGAAACAGAGCTGAGTGAATCTGCTGCACACACACACAGACACACACACACACACACAGAGTTGTGTTAAACCCTCCATCAGTGACGTGGCCTCTGGTCGTCTGTTGCCCTCGTTTCTCCTCCTCCCTCACTTTTTATTTCAAGCTCATCACTTCATCGCTCAAGTCGCTGTCGCCACGTCACATCTCTGGACTCCTTCTCATCTGAGAGCTTCGTCTCCTGTCTCCTGGCTCCTTGGTCTTATCTCCTGTCTCCTGGCTCCTGTCTCCTAGCTGTCGTCTCCTGTCCCCTGGCTCTTGTCTCCTAGCTCTTGTCCCCTGGCTCTTGTCTCCTGGCTCTTGTCTCCTGGCTCTTGTCTCCTGTCTCCTGGCTCTCGTCCCCTGTCCCCTGGCTCCTGTCCCCTGGCTCCTGTCCCCTGTTTCCTGTCCCCTGGCTCTCATCCCCTGTCCCCTGGCTCTCGTCTCCTGTCCCCTGGCTCTCGTCTCCTGTCCCCTGGCTCCTGTCCCCTGGCTCTCGTCTCCTGTCCCCTGGCTCTTGTCCCCTGTCCCCTGGCTCTTGTCCCCTGTCCCCTGGCTCTTGTCTCCTGTCCCCTGGCTCTTGTCCCCTGGCTCTTGTCTCCTGTCCCCTGGCTCTCGTCTCCTGTCCCCTGGCTCTTGTCCCCTGTCCCCTGGCTCTTGTCTCCTGTCCCCTGGCTCTCGTCCCCTGGCTCTCAGTGGAGTCCACCATGCGTTCTCTGCTGGAGAGCAGCTGGATGAAGTTCGGTCCGGCCGGTCGAGACTCTCTGGACGTGTCCCCCGGTCCCTCGGCTCTGCCGTCCACCGACCAACAGACTCCGGTGAGTTCATCATCAACTCTTTATTCATAATTTATATCTTTATGATTAGTCTCTTTTAATCTGTAAAATAATTATCAGAACAAAACACACATTCACAAACAGCTGAGAAAATGAAACAGAAAAATCTGTTAAAAGAAATGTGATTCATAATCCAAGAGATTCAGACAAAACTATTATTTATAATCATACATTTATTCATTATTTAAACTTTAGTTAGTAAAGAAATGAGTTAATCATCTTTTATTCAGAAGAATTTAAATCAAATATTCAAATAAAATAAAAACTGCTTCATGTTTGTTTCCATGGTTACAGATTAATTCAGAAGAACGAGGCCAAACAGAGATTTGAGTGACAGCGCCCCCTGGCGGTCACATGTGATCATAACACAAACCTTTCCTTAGATTTAAATCTGAATTAACATATAAAAGCTGAAACTATTTAAAGTTCATATTTAATTAGTTCAGTTCTGATTATTAACAATGAATTAAAATGAATTTCTCTTATTGAATGTGACAGTTTCTGATAAAAAATATAAAAATATCTAAAACATTTTTTATTTATTCTTCATGTGTTTGAACATGAAGTGAAAAAAAGTTGTTAAATATTTGTTTGTTATACGATGATTTAACGCAACAATACAGTAATTATAGACGATATGATTTATAAATAAATATAATATATAAGATCTATAAACATTGAGCCGTGTTAAACTTGTGTTGCGTTCATGTGCTGTTGAAAACTAACGTAATGTTTTAATTGATCTCCGTGTGTTAAAAATGTTTGAAGTTCAGTTAAATGAATCATTTTGTAGCGATGTAAAATATTGAAACTGCTGATCAATAATCATGTAATAATCATCTGATGTTTCTTCTCAGGGTCAAAGTTCAGGTGAAGCCTTCCTCAGTGCAGGATCCATCACCTACATCGTCATAGCAACCGTCTCCGTGCTCCTCCTCTTCCTCAGCGGGCTCCTGATGCTGCGCCGGAGGCGTGGCTTCAGCCTCAACGGAAAGCTGGGATTGGCCAACGTGATCGCCCTGGAGGACCTGCAGGACCCAGAGAGGAACTGCGAGCTGCTGTCGTCCCTCCGGCGCAGCAGGGGGCAGCACCAGCTCCCCAGCTCCAGCTCGGAGCAGGAAGTGACGGACGGCGTGTTCCTCATGGTCTACCTGCCCTCGCCCTACGAGCACACGCTCACCAGGATCGCCAGAGCAGCCAGCACGAGCAGCTCCAAGGAGCTGCTGCCGCCGAGTCCGGGGCCAGAGACGGGCGGCGAGGACGGCTCGAGGTTCGAGGGCGGGGCCGCCGCCGAGGAGGACGTCTTCAGTCACTCAAACTCCATCATGGACTGAAGAGAAGAGAACGGAGGCTGAAGACGGATCCGGCATCAAACCTTCCTACACACAGACTGAACTTCAATCTAATAAGTGTGAACAAGACGCTCGGCGTCCGTACGCAACCGTGCACGAGGACGTGGTCGAGTGGGATCCAGAACGTCTCCTGACCTCTGACCTGAGATCAGCTGTTTTCCTCCTGACTGAGCGAGTCAAAGCTGCTGGACACAAAAGACGTTCCACAGGAATCGAACCTGTGATATTCAGTCCACTAACACGTTACTTTACATGGCAGAATTAAATTATTTATCATCTGAAGCGACTTCCTATAACTGCATCAACGTGAGGGTTCGAACCCAGAACAGCAAGAACCATGTTCATACATGAGCTGCAAAAAAGACAATGTACACGGCTGCTCCTACACCTCCATGATGTCCCTAAACCTCCATGATGTCCCTGAACCTCCCTAAACCTCCATGATGTCCCTAAACCTCCATGATGTCCCGGACCTCCATGATGTCCCTGAACCTCTATGATGTCCCGGACCTCCCTGAACCTCCATGATGTCCCTGAACCTCCATGATGTCCCGGACCTCCATGATGTCCCTAAACCTCCATGATGTCCCTAAACCTCCATGATGTCCCGGACCTCCCTGAACCTCCATGATGTCCCTAAACCTCCATGATGTCCCGGACCTCCCTGAACCTCCATGATGTCCCTAAACCTCCATGATGTACTGGACCTCCCTGAACCTCCATGATGTCCCTAAACCTCCATGATGTCCCGGACCTCCCTGAACCTCCATGATGTCCCTAAACCTCCATGATGTCCCTAAACCTCCATGATGTCCTGGACCTCCCTGAACCTCCATGATGTCCCTAAACCTCCATGATGTCCCTAAACCTCCATGATGTCCCGGACCTCCATGATGTCCCGGACCTCCCTGAACCTCCATGATGTCCTGGACCTCCCTGAACCTCCATGATGTCCCTGAACCTCCATGATGTCCCGGACCTCCATGATGTCCCTAAACCTCCATGATGTCCCTAAACCTCCATGATGTCCCGGACCTCCCTGAACCTCCATGATGTCCTGGACCTCCCTGAACCTCCATGATGTCCCTAAACCTCCATGATGTCCCGGACCTCCCTGAACCTCCATGATGTCCCTAAACCTCCATGATGTCCCTAAACCTCCATGATGTCCTGGACCTCCCTGAACCTCCATGATGTCCCTAAACCTCCATGATGTCCCTAAACCTCCATGATGTCCCGGACCTCCATGATGTCCCGGACCTCCCTGAACCTCCATGATGTCCTGGACCTCCCTGAACCTCCATGATGTCCCTGAACCTCCATGATGTCCCGGACCTCCATGATGTCCCTAAACCTCCATGATGTCCCTAAACCTCCATGATGTCCCGGACCTCCCTGAACCTCCATGATGTCCTGGACCTCCCTGAACCTCCATGATGTCCCTGAACCTCCATGATGTCCTGGACCTCCCTGAACCTCCATGATGTCCCTGAACCTCCACGATGTCCCGGGCCTCCCTGAACCTCCATGATGTCCCGGACCTCCCTGAACCTCCATGATGTCCCGGACCTCCATGATGTCCCTAAACCTCCATGATGTCCCGGACCTCCCTGAACCTCCATGATGTCCTGGACCTCCCTGAACCTCCATGATGTCCCTGAACCTCCATGATGTCCCGGACCTCCCTGAACCTCCATGATGTCCTGGACCTCCCTGAACCTCCATGATGTCCCTGAACCTCCACGATGTCCCGGGCCTCCCTGAACCTCCACGATGTCCCGGACCTCCCTGAACCTCCACGATGTCCCGGACCTCCCTGAACCTCCACAATGTCCCGGGCCTCCCTGAACCTCTATGATGTCCTGGACCTCCCTGAACCTCCGTAATGTACTGGACCTCCCTGATGTCCCTGAGCCTCCATGATGTCCCTGAACCTCCATGATGTCCCTGAACCTCCACGATGTCCCGGGCCTCCCTGAACCTCCATGATGTCCCGGGCCTCCCTGAACCTCCACGATGTCCCGGACCTCCCTGAACCTCCGTAATGTACTGAACCTCCCTGATGTCCCTGAGCCTCCATGATGTCCCTGAACCTCCATGATGTCCCGGACCTCCAGTTTGCTAGCGCCCCCTACTGGAAAGTAACGTGCGATGAGGTGCTGACGTGTGGAACAACAGAGCAACAAGAAACCTGATTTTACGCATCTCTCAAAGAACTCAAACTATGGTCAACTCTCATCCTTCATATACTTGCTGTGTGCTACATGTGATACTGGAGTATTCCACTAGAGGGTGCACCACAGAACTCTGGACCTGCGTTCAGTAAATAAAAAACATGGCGTCCCTGGAGGAGGTTAGCCCTGCTCACTGAGTTCATGGAAGGAAAAGTGATTGCAATGGGGAGCGTCTGGCCCCTACACTGCCCCTACTGCCCATGTGGGTATTGCATCTTGTGGACAGGTAGTGTTAATTATAATTCTAAATATATATAATGAGTACATCTCCGGCCTTAGTCGTGTTTTCATAGTTCAGAAGTTTAATCACTGACAGATTTTAACTCATTCATAGAAACAGGAACATTTTTATTTGCGTAATATTTTTGTCTCATTGTTTGACCTGAAAAATAAAGTGAAGAATTATCTAATATGTCTCATCTCCTTTGTGTGAAGGAATTCAAATTAAAAGCAAAATCAGTTTAAATCCAGTTGCTTTTTTCTCTGCTCACGAAAGTGAAGCCTTCATCCTTGATCGCCCCCTGGTGGCTGGCTGCAGAATAAGTCGTAAACCTTACCACCACCAAAAAGATGGCAGCGTTGGTGACTGAGATATTTTAGCTCGTTCTCTGGACGAACTGGAGACGTGTCGTCATCTTTACTTGGTCATCTGTGTTTGTGACTGAGGGCGCCCCCTGTTGGCCACATCTTACCTTTACCACAAAACATTTTAATTAAAGATCCCGAGCACCGAGTTGTGGCAGAGGAAACAGTTAAAACAAAGGATTTTCTGCGGCCTGGCTCACGTCTCATTTCAGATATAAGATCCGGACGGGGATGCGACTGGCGGCGGGTTTCTGGTCTCGCCGGTATGTTGCTCACCTTCCTGCACACGGGGG
Source organism: Pleuronectes platessa (assembly GCF_947347685.1). Taxonomy (NCBI): domain Eukaryota; kingdom Metazoa; phylum Chordata; class Actinopteri; order Pleuronectiformes; family Pleuronectidae; genus Pleuronectes; species Pleuronectes platessa. The sequence continues at coordinate 26,194,346 of NC_070637.1, forward strand.
GGGGGGGGGGGGGGGGGGTCTATGGCCTCCTGGGGCCTGGGAGGAGAAACCACCTTCATCCTGATGTTCCTGCAGCTGCTCTGCGTCAAGAGAGAAGGTGCATGTACTCCGATCTTTAAATATTTTTTTTTATTCTTAACAATTATTACTGTTTTGAGTTTAAATGTTTAAAAGTCATTATTTATTTTTATTTGTACAACTGTGTCGAAGGAGCTTCATAAATAATCGTTATTATAACTGCAACCATCTTGGACCAGCAGAGGCCGGTGACCTTAGCTGACCTCTGACCTCTGAACCATCCAAACTGATTTCACAGTAAAACATTCACATCGACTTTACTTCCACTTTATTTAATTTGAACAAAAAAGCATAACCCCTCAAACAGAATGTTGTAACTGACAGAATAAAGTTTTAGCCCCGTATCACCATCAAAGGTCCAGAGGGGGGGGGGGGGGGGGGGGGGGGGGGATACAACAGTAAACAAAGTGTTGAACTTGTGCATCTGTTGAGTGGTGTGTGTCTCCTGGAGGACTCGGGGGGGCCACAGCACAGCCAGCAGGGATTTGCATAGTTAAGGTAATTTCTTGACCACATGGTATATTATGGAGCATTAGCATTAGCATTAGCATGAGCTCCAACGATGTCACGACTTAAAGAGAAAAAGCAGCAAAGTGTCCGACGAGGTTTTAATTTAAAATTCACTCTCAGCTGATTGATGAGTAAACTGTTGATTAACTGTAAACAGACCAGAAACCATAAAAACACAGGAATGATCTTTTAATAAAGTCGATATCAAAGCTGAGGTCCTGAGGCACGTGTGCGTCGCACGATACAAAAAGAACAGCGAGTACACAACTGGACAAAAGTATGTGGACACTGACACTGTGCTCCTGTAACATTTCAAATCAATAACAGGATCATTCCTGTGTCTGTGCTTTAAACGACGCCATCATGGATATTTATTCCTCTTCCTGAAATTATTTACCAAAACAATAATCCCTAGTTATCAGAGGATAATCTCGAGTTGCAGAGTGAGTTGTTAGAGATTATCCGATGTTCATGTTAATATCAGGAAAGATATTCTATTACTTTTGCTTCAGATAATGATTTGACGAGGATTATCTACCGTCTCGTCTTAAAGACGATTCTAACACTTTCGACAAATGTTTAGAAAATTATCGTAAATTGTAAATGTAAGTAAAAATTCCACTATTTATTCAATAGAAATATTTTCATAAATATATAAAATGAAGGTGTGCACATACTTTTGGCCTCAATGTGTATCTCAGGCAAATGGTGTCACATCTCTGTGGTATTAAGGCTTATTTTAGATAACAGTAATTATGTATCCTCAAATCTCTATATGCAGGTTGACTAAGCAGCACAGTGAGGACACGCCCCTTTTAAAGCTGAAGACCTGAGGTTTCTCCGGTTTAGAGAGAGAGAGAAAAAGATTGTGAGCAGAAAGAGACAGACGCAGAGATTCAGCGTCTTCAATCACACTGCAGCCGCCACAAGGAACTGTAAACTCTGCTCTGAAGACCGGGGACAGACAGGGGACAGACAGGGGACAGACAGGGGACAGACAGGTGACAGACAGGGGACAGACAGGTAACAGACAGGTGACAGACAGGGGACAGACAGGTGACAGACAGGTGACAGACAGGGGACAGACAGGGGACAGACAGGGGACAGACAGGTAACAGACAGGTAACAGACAGGTGACAGACAGGTGACAGACAGGTGACAGACAGGTGACAGACAGGTAACAGACAGGTAACAGACGTGCAGGTGGATGGAGGTGAGTCTATGTGAAGGTGAGACCGGCGTCCCTGTAAACATGGAAGACTTTCTCGATGGCGTTGACGTACGCCGCCGTCCGCAGGTCGAGACCCAAGTTGTACTTGTTGGCTGTTCTCATGATTTGCTGCATGAGAGGAGAGAAGGGAAGGAGAGAAGGGAAGGAGAGAGGGGAAGGAGAGAGGGGAAGGAGAGCAGGGAAGGAGAGAGGGGAAGGAGAGCAGGGAAGGAGAGAGGGGAAGGAGAGAGGGGAAGGAGAGAGGGGAAGGAGAGAGGGAAGGAGAGCGGGGAAGGAGAGCGGGGAAGGAGAGCGGGGAAGGAGAGCAGGGAAGGAGAGAGGGGAAGGAGAGAGGGGAAGGAGAGCGGGGAAGGAGAGCAGGGAAGGAGAGAGGGGAAGGAGAGCAGGGAAGGAGAGCGGGGAAGGAGAGAGGGGAAGGAGAGAGGGGAAGGAGAGAGGGGAAGGAGAGAGGGAAGGAGAGAGGGGAAGGAGAGAAGGGAAGGAGAGAGGAGAAGGAGAGAGGGGAGGAGAGGAGGGAAAAAACATGAGGAATAAGAAGAGAAATGTTACAGACAGGGAATATAAAACATTGTAGGGTTGTGTTTGCAGTTGTGTGCGTGTGTCTGTTTGTGTTGTTGTGTGTGTGCTGTTGTGTGGGGGTGTGTGTTACCCTGGCAGAGCGCTCCATGGTGTAGGCCAGGCCTGAGTGAACAATGTCCTTCTCAGATGCTCCCTGCAAAGAAAGCACAGTTACAACACCATAGGAGGAGAAGACGGAGGAGGAGATGGAGTAGAAAGAGAAGCAGACATGAATGAAGGAGGAGGAGGAGGAGGAGGAGGAGGAGGAGTAGGAGGAGGAGGAGGAGTAGGAGGAGGAGGAGATGGAGTAGAAAGAGAAGCAGACATGAATGAAGGAGGAGGAGGAGGAGGAGGAGGAGGAGGAGGAGGAGTGTCTGTGCTCACAGAGATCCTGTTCTGGAACTCGGAGGTGGGCACGATGGGGATGGCTCCTCCATGTTTCCCAAACTTTCTCTCTAAACTCTCCTGAACCGACACTGAGGAGAGACAAACAGTGTCAGTGCTTCAGAGAGCCACCAGGGGGCGGTGCGCACCACACTGGGTTTCAAAGTGGGATCTCACTCACTGAGCAGTTGGTAGTTGGACTCTCGCTCATACTTGAAGGTGAGTCGACCGTAACTGACGTGGTTCAGATTCTTCAACCACTCGAAGTACGACACCGTGACACCACCGGCGTTCAGATACATGTCCTGTGAGAGGAGACAAGGAGACGAGCAGAGGAGACAAGGAGACGAGCAGAGGAGACAAGGAGACGAGCAGAGGTTATTAGACTTCTTAAGGTCTGAATGCAGATGGTCCACTGACTGCAACAGACTCACTGACCGGGATCACCATGATGTTCCTCTCCAGGAAGATGCAGTCGGCCTCGGGCGTGGTCGGCCCGTTGGCGCCCTCAGCGATGATCTGAAGAACATCAGATTCTTTGAGTTCAGACGTTCTTCTATTAAATTAGTTCTTCCTTTAACTTTCTCAACAGAAAGTTTAATAAATTAACAACATGATCTTGTTAGAATCAGACGCTTGAAAAGACTCTTGTTGTTTGAACTTTTGATTGGACTTTATTTCCTGTTTTATTTTGAAGTTTCCTTCCTGATTAGCTTTCCTTCCTGTCTTTGTGGTTTCTGTGATGGTGTTCAGTAGCTCCGCCTCCTTCTGTTTGACCTCCATGTTTCCTGTTCGCTTGAATTTTGAATTTGGATTCTGAGTTTTCTTTGTGCTTCTGACTTTCAACACAAACCGTCAGTCTGACTTGCTGCCTCTAAGCCTTTGATCTAACGTTATATAATAAGATGTCGTAACACAATCAGATCAAAACACTTGAATCACGACAAGAGATATAATGTGAAGCTGAACCAGCTGGATGATAAACATCACTACACAGAAATAAATCTTCATATTCAACATTATTGTGTGTGTGTGTGTGTCACCTTGGCTTTGATCTTGTGTGCGTTACTCTTGGTCAGCTGCTTCTCTCCGGCGGCCGGGATCAGGATGTCGCACTCGGCCTCCAGGAGACTTCCTTCGTACGGCGTCGAGTTCGGGAAACCCACGATCGTGCGGTTTTCCTGGAGATCGAACGTAAACAAGGTTTCACGACATCGAACCGACGAATTATCACCGACGACTTTAACATGTGAACGACAACAGGATTGATCTGAGATCAAACCAGTTTGAAGTTGTGTTACAGACCAGTTTGAGGTTGTGTTACAGACCAGTTTGTGGTTGTGTTACAGACCAGTTTGTAGTTGTGTTACAGACCAGTTTGCGGTTGTGTTACAGACCAGTTTGCGGTTGTGTTACAGACCAGTTTGCGGTTGTGTTACAGACCAGTTTGCAGTTGTGTTACAGACCAGTTTGCAGTTGTGTTACAGACCAGTTTGCAGTTGTGTTACAGACCAGTTTGCAGTTGTGTTACAGACCAGTTTGCAGTTGTGTTACAGACCAGTTTGTAGTTGTGTTACAGACCAGTTTGTAGTTGTGTTACAGACCAGTCTGAAGTTGTGTTACAGACCAGTTTACAGTTGTGTTACAGACCAGTCTGAAGTTGTGTTACAGACCAGTCTGAAGTTGTGTTACTGACCAGTTTGTAGTTGTGTTACTGACCAGTTTGTAGTTGTGTTACAGACCAGTCTGAAGTTGTGTTACTGACCAGTCTGTAGTTGTGTTACAGACCAGTCTGTAGTTGTGTTACAGACCAGTCTGTAGTTGTGTTACAGACCAGTCTGTAGTTGTGTTACAGACCAGTCTGTAGTTGTGTTACTGACCAGTCTGAAGTTGTGTTACAGACCAGTTTGTAGTTGTGTTACTGACCAGTCTGAAGTTGTGTTACAGACCAGTCTGAAGTTGTGTTACAGACCAGTTTGTAGTTGTGTTACAGACCAGTTTGTAGTTGTGTTACTGACCAGTCTGTAGTTGTGTTACTGACCAGTCTGTAGTTGTGTTACTGACCAGTCTGAAGTTGTGTTACAGACCAGTTTGTAGTTGTGTTACTGACCAGTCTGAAGTTGTGTTACAGACCAGTTTGTAGTTGTGTTACTGACCAGTCTGAAGTTGTGTTACAGACCAGTCTGAAGTTGTGTTACAGACCAGTTTGTAGTTGTGTTACTGACCAGTCTGTAGTTGTGTTACTGACCAGTCTGAAGTTGTGTTACAGACCAGTTTGTAGTTGTGTTACTGACCAGTCTGAAGTTGTGTTACAGACCAGTCTGAAGTTGTGTTACAGACCAGTTTGTAGTTGTGTTACTGACCAGTCTGAAGTTGTGTTACAGACCAGTTTGTAGTTGTGTTACTGACCAGTCTGAAGTTGTGTTACAGACCAGTCTGAAGTTGTGTTACTGACCAGTTTGTAGTTGTGTTACTGACCAGTTTGTAGTTGTGTTACTGACCAGTTTGTAGTTGTGTTACTGACCAGTTTGTAGTTGTGTTACTGACCAGTCTGAAGTTGTGTTACTGACCAGTCTGAAGTTGTGTTACAGACCAGTCTGAAGTTGTGTTACAGACCAGTCTGAAGTTGTGTTACTGACCAGTCTGAAGTTGTGTTACTGACCAGTCTGAAGTTGTGTTACTGACCAGTTTGTAGTTGTGTTACAGACCAGTCTGTAGTTGTGTTACAGACCAGTTTGTAGTTGTGTTACTGACCAGTTTGTAGTTGTGTTACTGACCAGTCTGAAGTTGTGTTACAGACCAGTTTGTAGTTGTGTTACTGACCAGTTTGTAGTTGTGTTACTGACCAGTCTGAAGTTGTGTTACAGACCAGTTTGAAGTTGTGTTACAGACCAGTCTGAAGTTGTGTTACAGACCAGTCTGAAGTTGTGTTACTGACCAGTTTGTAGTTGTGTTACAGACCAGTCTGAAGTTGTGTTACTGACCAGTTTGTAGTTGTGTTACAGACCAGTCTGAAGTTGTGTTACAGACCAGTTTGTAGTTGTGTTACAGACCAGTCTGAAGTTGTGTTACTGACCAGTTTGTAGTTGTGTTACAGACCAGTCTGAAGTTGTGTTACTGACCAGTTTGTAGTTGTGTTACAGACCAGTCTGAAGTTGTGTTACTGACCAGTTTGTAGTTGTGTTACAGACCAGTCTGAAGTTGTGTTACAGACCAGTCTGAAGTTGTGTTACAGACCAGTTTGTAGTTGTGTTACTGACCAGTCTGAAGTTGTGTTACAGACCAGTCTGAAGTTGTGTTACAGACCAGTTTGTAGTTGTGTTACTGACCAGTTTGTAGTCCTCCAGCTCTTTGGGGTCGATGCCGTTGGGGTTCCAGATGCTTCCGTCCATTTCTGCGACCCCGACACATTTGGCTCCGGAGCGATGGAGGTAGCGCATGGAGTGAAGCCCCACGTTGCCGAAGCCCTGCAGGCAGAGCAGAGGGCACAGACAACCCGCAGTACTGACATCAGACAGGAGGAGAGGAAATCTCTCAACGTGGATCATGATCTCATCTAGCGCCACCACCAGGTCAGTATGGGAACATGTCCACTGAACAGTTCAGGGCTGTTTAACTGATCTGTATACCTGCTGCCTGTTAGCATGTTAGCATGTTAGCATGTTAGCATCGATGTTTTAACTCTGATCGGAGGATCCACAGATCAGATCTGAGATCTGAGCTCTGGACCCGTGAGTTTGAGAATTAACGAACCAAATGTCAAAGAATGCGTCAATATTAAAATAACTGTAAATTTATTATAATGGAAAATGGTCGAGGACTGTTGGCCGGAAAAAAAACAATCAATGATGAAAATAAAATGTTGTGTATATTATTTCAAAAGCTGAAACTGTCAAATATATGTTCATTTTTAAAAAGAGTTTTGACCCCTCCCTCAAGGACCTGTTGAAACCGGTTCGTGGATGAAGAGGAGGGTGGGTACCTGGATGACGAAGGTCTTGTCGTGGAAGCCGGGGCACATCCCCAGCTGGCTCATGTACGCCGCCTCGTTGATGAAGTTCTCGATGCTTCTCGATGCCGTGGAAGACGCCTCTGCCGGTGGCCGAGATGCGGCCGTGGATCCCTCCCTGGCTGATGGGCTTCCCGGTGACACAGGCGTGAGCGTTGATGTCCTGGAGGAGGAAGAGGAACAGAGAGACACTGAGGAAACTTCAAGCTCAGCTGATCTAGAGTCTGATGCTCAACACTAACATGATGTGTGGAGGCTCAGAGCCTCACCAGGTAGCCCATGGTGGTGGCGTAGGTGTCTGCGATCCAGGACATCTCCCTCTCCCCGGTGCTCATGTCTGGGGCAGGAACATCGATACCAGGTCCTGCACAGCACAACAACCACCAACACAACAAACTGCTGAATCGCACAAAATCTAAATGAACTCTGGAGAAAGAGAAAAAGAAAAATGACAGTTTTTGTATCTGTCCTTCACTCACCGATGAAACCTTTCTTGGCGAGTTCGATGGTGAACCTCCTGGTGATCTTCTCCAGCTCATTGTCCTGAAGCACAAAGACAGATGACATCACAGACTCTGTTTGAGTGACACCTGACATCCGATTAAACTGAATCTACTTCCGGGAACTTCTTCACGTGAGAAGGTCAGAGGTTAAAGGTCAGAGGTCAGCAGGACTCGGAGCAAAGGTCGAGCAAACATTTACCCAGAATTCAACCAGAGATTGAGTGAGTGAGTGAGTGAGTGAGAGAGAGAGAAATGTATTGAGACATCATGTTGGAGAGAGAGAAAGTGAATACTGGTGGCTCAGCAAATACCGCGTGTGTGTGTGTGTGTGACTTTGTGTGTGAACCTGAACGTTGTGTTGTCATGTTTTCAGGTGTAAATGTTTGACAGGCACACATCGTGGTTGTGTGTCCGACAACATGATGACCGGAGTCAAACTAAGAGTTTTGTTAAAGTTCCTTCTAGTTTCAGCACAAACTGACATTTAATCACTTACTGATATGAGGAGAATAAACCATGTAGAAATATAAAAACTTTGTTCGTTGTCTTAATTCAAATTCTATATATTTGGTTGTTGAGTGTTAAATTATTATTATAACAGTTTATGGTTAAACTGTAAAACATCAAACCTCAATAACATTTCTTTCTCTTATGACTTTGATGATATATGTATATCAGCTGTTATAATATTTTAGATATATTACTCCCAATATCTTTATTGGGTTTAGGCTCCACACATCCACAGGGGTCAGACTGTAATTGAACATATTTCTATAGCACACAGTGCTTTACCTAACTTTGACCAGCAGATGTTCCCATCAAGCTTTTAATTGAAAGTTTCTGAATAATATTAATATGTAATATTAACAATGAATCATCCGAGGATATAATATTATAAATCATTACAGTCGTTTCCAAACTGTTTGATTTCTGATTTTTGTTTTGACATTTTAAAGAGCTGCTCGTCTTTAACACTAATCAACACATTCAGATGTTTAATCCACAATATCTACTTCCTGCTGATGTGACAGCTTCCTGTGTGATTGAACGCTGTCTCTCCACTGTGTCAGAAACATGTGACCACTTCCTGCTCGTTAATTCATGTGAAGAAGACTCCTTGGTTCTAACGTTGATTTAAACAACATGGTTCCTGCTGAGCATCGTCTGTTTCTCCTCCGTCTTTAATCTGTTCACATCCATCGAGTCCGAGCTCCTCTGGATCCTGGTCCGACATGCTGGACGAGTGAAGTGAGAGAGCAGAGGAGAAAGAGATGGTGTCTGAACTCACAGAATAATTCTTTGGGTTGATCTTCACTCCGGCTTTGGCTCCACCAAACGGAACATCTGGAACAAATACACTTAATTCAAGAACAGAACAAACACATCAACAACACAGAGAGGGGTGTGTGTGTGTGTGTGTGTGTGTGTGTGTGTGTGTGTGTGTGTGTGTGTGTGTGTGTGTGTGTGTGTGTACTCACCAACCACAGCACATTTGTACGTCATCAGCGAGGCCAGAGCTTTCACCTCGTCTATAGACACGTCATTACTGTAACGAATACCTGAAACACACAACAACAAACTTATGCTTCTGCTTTGAAACACGTTTCCTCTGAAGCTTCATGTGTTTGTTTGTTTGTTTGTTCCATGTTTCCTTTGATCTGTTAGTTCTGGTTTCACGTTGTAGTTTAGAGACTGAAGAAGTTTATCTGACGTCCTGTCATCATCATCTACGTGGGCGGAGTCTACCTATGCTTGAATCTGATTGGTTGGTAGACGGGGCGTGTTGTCAGGTGGGGGGGTAGTAGTCTTTCTTTTTGAATGGAGCAAATAGATGAAGCTTCACCTTCTTAAATATGAGAAGAGAAAGTAGAAATCAGTAGAAAGCATCGGGACAATGAAGAGGAAGAAAGTGTAAAGAGGACGAGGACGAGGACGAGGACAGAGACGTGAGAAGAGACGCTGCAGTGAGTCCGTCTGGGTGGAGTCTGGGTGGAGTCAGCTCCTAAAGGAACCGTACAAACCGTCTCACATTCCAACACACTGGACTTGATCTAGTTTACTTTGTCTGAATGATTCATCACAACCACAACCGTCACCTCCTCCCCCCGTCACCTCCTCCACCCGTCACCTCCTCCCCCCGTCACCTCCTCCACCCGTCACCTCCTCCACCCGTCACCTCCTCCAACCGTCACCTCCTCCCCCCGTCACCTCCTCCACCCGTCACCTCCTCCCCCCGTCACCTCCTCCACCCGTCACCTCCTCCACCAGGTCTCATATCAACCTTCAGATTCACAGACAAGACAAACACACACCGACCTGACTGTCAACATTCCTGTCAGAGGAGGGAACTTCTCCACCTCCTGAACCAGGTGTATTACGTAATACGCTGTGTTACACACACACACCCCCCCCCCCATTACTCTCTCTACATCATGTTCCTGCAGGAGTTTTGAAACATTAATTTACCATTATGAATGTTTTCTTTTATAATTCCATAAAAAGTTTCAACTCCTCGTTATTTCCCCATCTGGTTCAAACCCAGGTCATGTGATGTCCCCGGATGGAAGCTGTCTTGTGTCCGGGCTGTGGGGACACGGACAGGACGTCATAATGAAGACGTTAACATGTCCACATAATGAGACGATGTCTTAATCTGATTATTCTGAGATCCTGTTCAGGTGACATGAATCAGAACATGATACGTGTCAGAGTCTTATTCAGATTCTTGTGTTAATGGCCACGTGTGCTGACTTGAGATCAGCAGCCACTGGATTCTCTACTTCAGAAACCTGTCAAACCATTTATTCTGTCGTTCTGAAGGTGTTCACATCTTGAACACAACTGAACTGAACTTTAACAGATCATTGTGAATACATGGAATCTCACCTGCACGTCTGCTCTTTCAACTTTTACTTAATGAACTTTTTTTAAGTCATGTGTGAGTAGCATCAACGTAACATGTGTAACTTAGAGGTGGAGTAAGGTCTCTCTCCTGTTTACATGAGCCTCCGTCAGCAGCTCTGAGGTCTGAGTCTGCACCAGCTGTCAGTGCTGCTGTGTTGAAGGTTCAGACAGAAACTGACTCTGGTTTCTTTTCTTTCTTATCAGAGGCTTGAGCTGAGAACACGAGGAGCAACACAGTGAAACACACAAGTCTGAGTAGTTCAGCTGGAAGTGGCCTCAGAGAATCAGTGTGTGTGTGGGTGTGTGTGTAGGTGTGTGTGGGTGTGTGTGGGTGCGGGCGTGCCTTCTCTTGTATTAACATTGAGCATGTTTGTATAAATGATCTAAATATTCCGGTCATATGCTTTCTATCTCCTGTTGTGATAATGTTCTATGATACAAAGTCTACAATGTGATAATAAACCGTAATAGTGAAGTGTTGTGTTGTACTCTATGAAGTTATAAAGCCATGCAGAGTTCTAATGTTACAATGTGCAGTGTGAGTCCCAGTGGGGTCCCGGTGCTGCTGGGCCCGGTGTGTGTGTGTGTGTGTGTGTGTGTGTGTGTGTGTGTGTGTGTGTGTGTTTCCGGGGCTCACCTCCCTTGCAGGGGGTCCGGTGCTGGCTGTGCTGGGCCCGGTGTGTGTCTGTGTGTGTGTCTGTGTGTGTGTGTGTGTGTCCGGGGCTCACCTCCCTTGCAGGGGGTCCGGTGCTGGCTGTGCTGGGCCCGGTGTGTGTCTGTGTGTGTGTGTGTGTGTGTGTGTGTGTGTGTGTGTGTTTCCGGGGCTCACCTCCCTTGCAGGGGGTCCGGTGCTGGCTGTGCTGGGCCCGGTGTTTGTGTGTGTCTGTGTGTGTGTGTGTGTGTCCGGGGCTCACCTCCCTTGCAGGGGGTCCGGTGCTGGCTGTGCTGGGCCCGGTGTGTGTCTGTGTGTGTGTGTGTGTGTGTGTTTCCGGGGCTCACCTCCCTTGCAGGGGGTCCGGTGCTGGCTGTGCTGGGCCCGGTGTGTGTCTGTGTGTGTGTGTGTGTGTGTGTGTGTGTGTGTGTGTGTGTGTTTCCGGGGCTCACCTCCCTTGCAGGGGGTCCGGTGCTGGCTGTGCTGGGCCCGGTGTGTGTCTGTGTGTGTGTGTGTGTGTGTGTCTGTGTGTGTGTGTTTCCGGGGCTCACCTCCCTTGCAGGGGGTCCGGTGCTGGCTGTGCTGGGCCCGGTGTGTGTCTGTGTGTGTGTCCGGGGCTCACCTCCCTTGCAGGGGGTCCGGTGCTGGCTGTGCTGGGCCCGGTGTGTGTGTGTGTGTGTGTGTGTCCGGGGCTCACCTCCCTTGCAGGGGGTCCGGTGCTGGCTGTGCTGGGCCCGGTGTGTGTGTGTGTCCCGGGGCTCACCTCCCTTGCAGGGGGTCCGGTGCTGGCTGTGCTGGGCCCGGTGTGTGTGTCTGTGTGTGTGTGTGTGTGTGTTTCCGGGGCTCACCTCCCTTGCAGGGGGTCCGGTGCTGGCTGTGCTGGGCCCGGTACGCCTCGATCACCTCCCACTCGCCGCTGTCCCTCTTGATGGGGAAGCAGACGCTCAGGACGTGGTTACACGGCTTGATGACCCCCAGGATCCCGCGGACCGTCTTCCTCTTCTGCTCGGGGCTGTCCCGGGTCTTCAGGTCCGCCACCAGCTGGTCCTCCACGATAGCGGCTCCCCGGTCGAAGAAGCCCTCCACCATGGTGAAGAAGTTGGGGTCGTCGTCCCGGTCCACGCCCTGGCTGTAGCCGCGGTGCCGCAGCAGAGCCGCCGCCGCCGCGGGGAGCGCGGACTCGGAGGCGCTGCAGCCGGAGGCCAGGCCCGCTCCCCGGGTGAGTAACTCTCCGAAGTACCGGTACATGGTGGCGGCTGGTGGAGCTCTGGACCCCGGTGACGGTGAACGAGCTGCGGGATCACAGCACGACTGTGCGGGAGCAGACGAGGAAATGGAGCCGGGAAAGTTGTCCCGCAGCTGCGACTCCTCCTCCCGCAGCCTCTTCCTGTTGCACCGGGCCGTGCGTGGCCGCCGTGCGCGTGAGCTCCGCAAAATAACCCCGCACGAAGTGGCACGAGAGCAGTGAACGGAAATAACGCGCTGCGTGTTAGCTACACACTAGCTTAGCATAACGTAGCTAGCACCGCGCACCGGACCGAGCGAGAAACACAGAGCACGTGACACGTAGAAAGGACGCGTGAGTTCTGAATCATTCACGAGTTGAAAAGTTTCACATTACATATTTGTTTAAAGTTTGTTAGCATCAAGCCTGCTAGCAGCGGAACACATTACACTTCCGGTTCCATCTTGCAAAATAAAAGCACGTGTCGATAAAGGGGTTTTGTAGAAGTGAAATGATTTTAATTTACGAGTTCATATTTTTTATTTTACAAGACTTAGTATTGTAGTAATTAATGTTGCTGTTCATCCAAACTGCGATGCTTCGTGGAATCAACTCATGTTGTCTCGTGAACGTTATTTTTATGAGTTATTGCTACAACACAGAAAGACAGGTGAGGATAGCGCAGGTCACCTGACTGCCCCCTGGTGTCCGGCTGCAGTATAGGTCATAAATCCTCCTCCATGTTAGGAGATGGGACGTGGAACAAACAAACAGATCTAAGTCGTTAAAGTTCATGTTTCTGATCAGTTTGGTGAATCTTTCCCAACGTTCTGGTTATGATGAAATCATCAAGAAAATATTCTGCTGATGACGATGATAATATATCTAAAAAAAAACACCAGCAGTGTCCTGTCGGTGTGAGGATAAGATCTCACGAGTCTGAGCCGACCTGCTCAGCCGGTTGAGCCGGGTTATTGTTCCTTGTTTTTTTATATTCAACATCAGCTGAGGTCCTTGGCTCTGTTCTAACCTGAGCCGTGAATCATGTGAACCAACCAGACCAGTGGGTGTGACTGTGTGTGTGTGTGGGGGGGGGGGGGGGGGTGCTGTCTGTAGATGTTTTGTTAATGTGTTTTTGTTCCGATATCTGAAGTATGCCTCAGGGTATTTCACGCTTTATGACACAAATCAATGAAGTGAAAACTGTTCACATAACAAACTTAATAAATGTGAATAAACATGTATCTTCTCAGCATGTGTGAGCGGTCAAAGATCCACGTCTTCCTGGGGGCTCCCCCCCCCCCCCTCTTCTGACCCGGCCTCTGTTTCTGAATCTGGGGACGAGCCTGGGGATCGGCCCCCTGCTGGGTGGAGACACCTGGAGCTCACCTGGACAGACAGAGGTCTCAGGCCTGTAACAGGTGAGACGCTCAGGGACCCGTCAAGAAGAGAAGAACCAGTAGATATGTAGTTGAGAACATATCAACAACATTTTATATTAACACTTTCTTCTGTGTATTTCGAGCTGATCTTCCTGTTTTTATACTTTCACTCCCAGCAGGAAGCAGCAGGGACGATGTAGATGCTGATCGATTAACGCAGACTTCACGAGTCCCAGAGGATCGAACAAACGCTGATCAGGACCAAGACTCGACTGAAGCGGATCGGACCAAAGAGACATCGGGAGGACGAGCACGAACAAGCTGCCACTTTAACACGGACCAGAGGAAACTGAGCTCCGATGATCACGCAGCTACATGTGTGAGCCCAGATGATGAATCAGGTCTTGAAAAGGAAGATGGATGCTCGGCTTCAGTTCTTGAGTATCTGGACGTCTGCTTCCCTGCAGCTCAGCCTGTTCCACGAGAGCCTGACCCTCCACATCAATGTACACACCAGCCGCTGTGCACCAGCACTCAGTACCTCAGCACCTGGACGCTGAGTCAGGCTCTAATCCTGAGAGGCAGGCGGAGCACCCAATCAGCAAGCAGCCCTGCCCCTCAAACCCCCCCACAACACGCCCAGATGCCAGCGTCCGTGTCCTCCAGCACTCCGGAGCTCTTCAGCCCCGCGCCATCGTCGCCTGGAGCCTCTGCTGAGCTCTTCAGTCAAATCTGCTCATCTCCAGAAGTGGAGGAGGGGGGCGTGGTCCTCCAGGTCACAGCAGACGGCCTGCTCTGCTCCCAGGACGCTGTGTCCCCTGTCAAGTCCCCCAGAGTCAAGACAGCTCGACTCTCTGAAGACACCGGGACGGAGCCGGCATCGAGCCGCACCACAGCCGGGCACCACGGTCCCACAACGCCCCTGGTCCGGTGTCACAGACCGGGGGTGCGGTACTCGGTCCTGGTGGCCGTGGTTCATCCCTGTCACCTGAAGGAGGTCAAGGTGAGAGGTTACAACACTCCATCACAAAACAGACACACTTCAGATCTTCATGGTTATTTATGAGCAGTGGAGGATTCACAGCTGATCTTCTCTGGGACTTGGTCTTGAAGGTGAAGTCGGGGCCGGCGGCGGGTTCCTCCGTCCCTCTGGCGTCCATCGTGGTGACCGACCAGTCAGGCATTGAGATGAAGGTGGTGCTGTGGCGCCGGGCGGCCTTCTGGGCTCTGACTGTGAGTCCTGGAGACGTTCTGCTCATCACAGGTAGAGAAACACAGCGGACCTGTTTACTCTGAACCTTTCCAGTGGGCGTGTCTCTCTGGTGGTGGACAGACACAGACGTCCTCATTAATTGTGAGTTTGTCTCAGGACTCCAGGTGAATGAAGACAGGTGGAGAGGAGAGACGGTGCTGCAGTCCACCTTCTGCAGTAAGCTGCTGAACCTCGGACACGTCACCGCCTCCACCTCGCCCCCAGGTATGACTCAACCCCCCTGCAGCCAATCAGCAGTCTCCTTAGCTGAAGCGTCGTTAGCTGCTCATCCTTCAGCCCTCATCACCCCCCCCCCCCCCCCCCCTCCAGCTCTGCAGCTGGTTGATGCTCTCTCTCTCGGCGCTCTGTGGGGACACCTTCAAGAGCACCGCCCTCTGCTGCTGTCTCTGCCTCGCCCCCCCCCTCAGGACCTGACCCGTCTCCCCTACACCACCCTGAGGTCACTGAGGGTCAACACGCTGGTCCACGCCCTGCTGCGAGTCACACACACACACATCAGCTCAGGTGAGTCTGTGGGGGGGTTCCCTCTACCTGAGACCAAAGTGTGTGTTGTCCAGATATTACTGATTTTGTGGCGTGTGTGTGTTTGTGTGTGTGTCAGAGTGGCGGAGTGAGGCGGAGTCCTGCTGGAGGTCAGCAGCTCAGTCCAAAGCTGTTCTGACTGTGGAGCAGCCGGACGGCCACCAGGGGACGCTGCTGCTGTGGGGAGCTGCTATGGGCTGGCTGCCGGGCTTCAACAGAGACAGAGGTACACACACACAGGACACACACTGGACACACACTGGACACACACACTAATCTTTAAGGGACAGCTCACACAAAGTAAACACGTGTCTATCTTAGCGGTCGTGTGGGATTTCCACATCCTCCTGGTGAGGGAGGGTTTGACCTCTGACCTCCCCGAGCTGCACTCCACCCCCTGGAGCTCGGTCCGGCCCCTGGACCCCGCGGACCGGCGGGCGCACCACTTCCTCACGGCTCGAAGACACCAGGCCGGAAGCAGCTGCAGTGTGGAGCTGGACCTGGAGACGCTGCTGTCTCAGAAGTACAGTGGTGAGGTTCACAGAGATGTGAAATAACATAGAAATCACCTGAATGGACTTCACAGTAAGTTACAGTGTGAGTCAACTACTGAAGAATCTTGACTGTGGAGGATGTTCCCTCCCTGCAGACCCTGAAGAGAAGTGGTCTGGGATCTGATGTGAAGGGGATTGTACTGGATGCAGAACATCGTGGTATTGGATTTGGTTTTGACCTGTTAAGTTTCTTTTCACACAGGAAGTGAGGAACCACTTTGTGCTCGTTGAACGCATCACTTCCTTTATAATGATGATGACGTTCTAATTACAATATTTATAAATGATTTCTCTGGCATCACAAGTGTTTTACATTTCATCACATTCAGGTTTCATTTTGTCTCCACCAGGTGACGTGGAGCTCAGAGTCCACGTCACGGCCTTCCACTTCCAGGAGGCGCCTTCCTCCCAGAATGCACCTGGGCCGGTCCTGGACGGCTCCACGCCGGTGGACGTTGTCCTGGAGGCGCTGAGCGGAGACGTCACGTACGCTGGCTGTGGTCGCTGCTCCGCCGAGCTCGGGACCGACGCTAACGGCATCTACAGCCCGTGTTACCCCTGCCTGCCCCACACGGCCGTGCGCCGCTTCTACAGGTACACATGATGTCATCATGATGTCATCATGATGTCATCATGATGTAGTTTGATATCGATCCCATTGGAAAACACATACCTGTTTAAAAGGACATAAATAGTGTTATAATCTGACTTTGATAATTTTCATTTTGAGTCTCAATCTGATGAATTACGTTGGTTTTATTCCGTTTCAAACTTTACAGTTTCATTTCCGTTTTAGACTCGTAAGAATTACTGATCTGATTTATTGATAATCAAAACAAAATGCAGATGATTCAACTAATCCTTGGAGCTCTAATACAATGCAGTCCAATGGAGCATTTAAGTTTATTTATGTGAGACTTTTTAATTAGATTGCACAATATTAGTTGTTTCTTATATTGACAGTATTGTGTTGTTCTTTACTTTATTTCTAGTTTTTTTATACGCTGTGTGAATATAATTATAAAATGTTATCTTTTATTCTTTGATTAGAGGAGAAGATGAAATGTGTTTAGATGCAAGACATGAATATCTTAAATTAAGTAGTTACCGTTGAATCCCAGCATGGATTATATAAATATTTATAAATAAACCTGTCAATTAACTTGAGAGTAAAGGATCATCCAATCACGGGGTTTGATCTTTGCTGGTGGGCGGAGCTACAGTTAACCCATGGAAACCTTTGGGTGTGTTTCAGGCCAGGTGTGCTGGCTGTGAGTGGGCGGGGCTACAGCCAGGCGTGTGTTCAGGTTCCTCCTGTTCCTCTGGAGAAGATCCTCAGGGCTCCACCTGATAAACTGCTCAGGAGCTCAGGTGAGAAGTGGGTGCGTTCAGACAGGAACATTCCTAAAGACCTGAAGTACTTCAGCAAATTCACTAAAGGACAAGGAAAGGAGCTTCCATGCTTCCTAACTTATGTCCTGTAGGAAACATCGGACCATCCGTTATGAATAGAAGAGGAAAATAAAATCCCACAATTCGTGGCAGCAGCAACATTTAAAACAACACAACCTCGTAGTTTCACCTGGACACACACACGCATGATTTGAATCATAACACTATCGTTTGATTCCTTCTTACAAACAAAAATAATTTATAGTTCACGTCATCATCACACACTAAATATTAATGTTAATCCTCTGACTGTAGAATGGACCCAATCATTTGTTTCTCCTCTTAAATAAGTTTTTTTCCTCGTATAATCCTCATTATAAAATCCTTTTATTTAAATTTTCAATCAAATTTATCGTTATTTCTGTGAGTAACTGATATTAAATGTTTCTTCTGTATAAACTGAAAACATCTTTTCTCAGGACATGTCATTTTATTCTGGACAGGAAACTTTATTATATCAACATTTGTGCGTATTTCCTCTTAGTATAAAGTTGTTGTTTATTTTAAAATGCCGAGCATAAGCGGAGTCAGATTTCACAATGGTTGTCCTTTCCTAATTCCTTTCCTAACTCCTTACGGCCTCTCCTTCACATCTTTCCTCGACCTCATGTCACACTCCTGTGTTCCGTGGTCACTCCTGTAACCTCTTCACGTGGTGCTGGTGGTGCTGGTTCTGAGACACTTCTCTGCTCAGCACAGACCACCATCACAGACAGATGTGTTGTCTGTGTCTCAGCTCCAGGCTCAGAGGTGAAGCACATCCAGGTGGCAGCAGACCGGATCCTCACCCTCGTCTCCCTCCCAAAGGAAACCTTCACCATCACGGTCCGGAGCCACTTCCTGTGCGATGAGAACAGCGCCCCCCTCAGGCAGGACCTCACTCTGCTGGACCTGCAGTTCCCCGGTGGACGGGCTGATCACCGCAGCCGGAGGACGGAGGAGCCTTGAGAACGATTTCCTCTTTTTAGATTTTCCAAAACCAAATGTCACAGAGTGTAATGAATGTGTTTTAATTGATATGCTAATTTCAGCATATCCAGCTAACTAACACTTCTATTTAAATGTCTTTCAAATATAACAAATAAATAAATATTGTTTGTTTTTCTTATATGAAATGAAAATAAATATCAAAATTGTGATTGATGGTAAACAAAGTTTAATTTGGACACATATCTTATACATATTAAGTCAAACAGCTTTAAATGGAATTGTCATTTATTTTAAACCACAGTTAAAAACAACAGAACATTTTAAATTACTTCATTGACCTCCGACCTTCCGTTTTGTTTTGGTCCCTGGAAAAAGGTGTTACTGAATATTTAGCAAACATACAATTTTTAACTTAAACTTGACATTTGTGCTGAAAATGTTCGATTGTAAGGAAAGAGAATCAGAATCTGAGGAAACTAAATGAAACTGCAGATGTTAACCAGACATTAAAAATCCTTCTGCATCAGTGAGAACGTTCTCTTCCCCAAAGTACTTCCTGTTCTCACTGAGAAATGAACAGAAAACCATATTAGAACAGTTTTCATCTAAAGAGATTGAAATGACCTCCAGGAGGCGCTAACAGACGCGTGCTGTGTTTCCTTTGGGATGTGTGACGTCAGGCTTCAGACGGGTTCACAGACGGATCTGAAATGCGGCTGCAGGTGAACGTCCTTCTGATTCAGGCTTTTCTCAGAAGTCAGGACGTGGTCTTGTTATTCTTGAGATGTTTCTGCAGCCACTTCCATCAGGTCATCAAACAAATCTGAGACAAAAGAAGAAGGCAAACAAAAATGTATTCAAATGTTCAAACTAAACTTTAACTGTCATTAACATGTGATTCTGTGACGTGTGCAAACAGCTGGAAAGATCCGTTTGAAGTTCCAGTGTCTGTGTTAAAGGTCGTGTGAGCAGCGAGTTGGACTTGAACCTGGAGACTGAACTTTGATTCCTCTCATTTATCTCCTTTATTCAGCCGTCAAACGAGTTAAAGACGTTCTGACAGAAACCTGAGACTCACTGAGGTCGTCACAAGTATCCTCCAGCTTCAGTGAAAGAGACCAGAGCTCAGAGCTCAGAGCAGTTTTCAGACCCGAGCTCCAGATGGAATCCAGAGAATCATCTCCAGAGTTTGTGTTTCACAGCTGAACAACACAGCATCAGATCCTCCTCATGGTTCAGGTGAGAGGTGGAGCAGCCGGGGGGGGGCAGACACACACAGGAAGTGACCTGTTACCTCTGCTGCAGAGGTCACGTGATCATGTTTACATCACCTGACACCTTCAGCTCTGATCATCACAAACTCTCTGCACATCTTCGTGTCTTCTTCGTGTGAGTCAGCTCTTCTTCACCAGAGAGGTTTGTTTTAGTTTCCTCATGTTTGTGTCCCATGTTAGAAGCTTCCCCCCCCCCCCCCCCCGCCTCACTCACTCAGTGAGTCAGTGGAGGATCCTCTGCTGTTCACACTGATCCTGGATTCAGACTTTATACAGGAGCTCAGGATTAGGTGGACAAACTGAGTGTGATCCTCCAGAGAAGATCCAGAGACCTGAGGAGCTCAGGTCTGGAAGCAGCGTTCGACTGAGGCTCCGCCCAAATCAGAGACTTGTGTAAACTGATCTGGTTTCAGTTTGAACCTCTGGTTTGAGTTTCAGTCTGAACAGAAACTGAGACTTTAGCAAACGATGACGCAGACGTTCTCTTCCTGATTGGTTCTCATCAGTCACATGACTCGACTAGCAGCGGTGAACACAAACTGCCCTAACACAATTCCCTTTCAGTAACACTTCCTGTCAGAAAGACTTCCTGTCGCTAACACTTCCTGTCAGTAGCACTTCCTGTCAGAAAGACTTCCTGTCGCTAACACTTTCTGTCAGTAACACTTCCCGTCAGTAACACTTCCCGTCAGTGGCACTTCCCGTCAGTAGCACTTCCCGTCAGTTACACTTCCCGTCAGTAACACTTCCCGTCAGTGGCACTTCCCGTCAGTAGCACTTCCCGTCAGTTACACTTCCCGTCAGTAACACTTCCCGTCAGTAGCACTTCCCGTCAGTTACACTTCCCGTCAGTAGCACTTCCTGTCAGTTACACTTCCTGTCAGTAGCACTTCCACCTCATCATCACTGCTACTCCTTCAGAGGAGGTTCTGTTACTAAGCAACCAGCTGCAGAGAGCATGTACTTCCTGTTTACATCACATGACCAGTGGACGTGAGTGGTCATGTGACGTGTGTGTTCAGTTGTGTTAGTGTGGACGAGGTATGAAAATCGTGTGTGAAGCTGAAGGACATGTCTGTTACTTTAACTTGAGTAGCTACCTACAGTCTCCTCTAGCGCCCCCTGCTGTAAGTTTAACATCAACAAAAGAAGGATCCTGAGAAGCTGGAGGAATCGGACTCCTGTTGATTTGGAAGGTGTGAATTTAGCTGTGTTTATAGAAATGACTCCTTCATACGTACCTCCATCATTTACTCCTACACTCAGCCCTCCTTCTCCTGCACTGTGTCCCTGGCCTCCTGCGTCAGCGCCCCCTGCCTGCTGCTCAGAGAACAGACCTGCGAATCCTGCTCTCTTCTCTTTTCTGTCGTCGTCGTCGTCGTCCCTGTCGAAGATTTTTGAGAAGAATCCTCCTTTGTCCTCGTCTTTTTCCTTATCCCCACCAAACGAGAACAGTCCTCCCTTGTCCTCGTCCTTCTTCTTGTCTCCCCCAAACAGCGAGAAGATGCCTCCTCCTTTTTTATCCTCGTCCTCGTCTTCGTCCTTGTCTCCGAACCCCAGTTTTTCTTTCACAGCGTCCTTCACCTTATCCTCCACGTAGTCTTCTGCTCAACAAACAACATTGTCACTTCACACTGTTTCTGATTAGAACATGTGTGTTTGATTCGGTCTGCTGGAGGAACCACAGGGGTGGGGCTAGTCTCACAGGCAGAATAAGTGTCAATATAGTCAAATGTTTCTCCCGGTTTATGTGCATGAGGGTAAAACTACTTTTATTAGTACCTTTAATACTGTAGTAATTCTGTACTGGACTGAGTACAGTAGTTCTACTGGTACCAGAGCATCTTACTGTGTAGTTTGTGACTTGGGTGTGAAATGAGTCGAAGCTGTGATTTAAATAAGAAAACACTGAAGCATCAAACCCACGAGAGGCGCAGCTCGAGTGTTCTCCAGTTTCAAACTGTTCAACATCAACACACATGAAACACACACACGTGTAATGTGGACACACAACTTTCCAAACAAACTCTGAATCTGTTCTCAGACGACTCGTCCATGAACCGATTCAGAGGATCAGACAGAACCAAACGATCTCTCTCTTCTTACTCACCCAGTTTCTTCTTGAACATGTCTGCGAGGCCACTCATGTCTGCTGATCAGCTGGTCCGTGTGTTGGTCCGTGTGTTGGTTCGTGTGTTGGTCCCTGTGTTGGTCCGTGTGTTGGTTCGTGTGTTGGTCCCTGTGTTGGTCCGTGTGTTGGTCCGTGTGTTGGTCCGTGTGTTGGTTCGTGTGTTGGTCCGTGTGTTGGTCCGTGTGTTGGTCCGTGTGTTGGTCCGTGTGTTGGTCCGTGTGTTGGTCCGTGTGTTGGTCCGTGTGTTGGTCTGTGTGTTGGAGTCCGGTGTGTTTTCTTGGTAGGTGTTGTCAGTCGAGGATCCAGGTGTGTCCTCAGACTGGTCCGACCTGTCCTACCTGTCCTGATGCCTCCAGCTCAAGAGCCAGAAAAAAACTTAATTCAGAAATACAGTGTGTGTGAGACTGAGAGTGTGTGTGTGAGAGAGAGAGAGAGAGAGTGAGAGTGAGAGTGAGAGTGAGAGTGTGAGTGTGGGTGTGAGAGTGAGAGTGTGAGTGTGTGTGTGTGTGTGTGTGTTTGTGTGTGAGAGAGAGAGAGAGAGAGAGAGAGAGTGAGAGTGTGAGTGTGAGTGTGTGTGTGTGTGAGAGTGAGAGTTTGTGTGCGTGTGTGTGTGTGTGCGTGTGTGTGTGTGAGAGGGCCAATCACACCCATTCATACCTGCTCTATGTGCAGCACTCTCTCTATGACAGCCGGTCTCTTGCAGAACAGGGAGGACTGGGATCAAACCAGCGACCTCCTGCTGAGATGGTCCCTGAGCCACAGCTCTCACATCACATCTGGCTCGCGATCTGCAGCAAAGGTTTCAGGGTCTGTTCTATTTTTTCCTCTCGCCTCTGAAATGTCCCCATTTTTTATTATGTGTAACAGACACACAAACACACAATCTCGTAGGTCAGTCATCATCTAACCACAGAGTGATTGACAGCTAGGACCATCCCACACAACATGGCTACTTCTGGTTTCGAAAAACCAAGATGGCTCTGGACAAAAACTAAGGTGTGAAATCCGCAGCTTGGTTCTTGGTTTTATTGTTATTATAATAATAACAATAAAATTATTATTGTAATTATTATAATAACAACAATAAAAGCACATGTCTGGATTATATAAAGGGCAACTTTTGTCTATCCCTTTTGACCACAGTTACAACATGAACACTCGACTTCACTAACTTCTTCTTCGTCTTTGGTCGGTTTATTGGGGGGTGGGAACCAACAACCAGTGCATTACCACCACCACTGTACTGGTTCCTGGAACATTTCTATTCCACCTCCATCTTCCAGAAATCATTTTAACTTCTTTATATTTGAATGTAATTTATACCGTATGAGGACCAGTGATTGGTTCATCCAAATAGCTGTAGATCGTGTCTGTCATCTTATTGGTTGTTGTCCTAATGACATCATCCTTCATTGTGATGTCATGATGACATCATTCCTCCAACATGATTATAAAAGATTATAGATCTATATTATAGATATACACATTATCCTCAAGTGATGTTTATAGACCAATATTAGCAGAGATTTGTTTTATCAATGAATTACATCAATCAAATGATGGTTAATAATTATTAGTGGAGACATAAAGTGTTCAACAGAAAACAGTTTGTATTTTATCACCTTTATTTTCACCAGTAGATTTGAACAGTGAGCAGCGTCCAGCCCCAAACATTTAATTATTTATTCAACTAAAATTTAAATGTATATTTCCGACCAGAGACACAGATAGACAGTAACTTCACCAGGATTTCATATGCACACAGATTATTTATTACATTATTTAAGATTCAAGGTTTGACAAGTGATTATTATTATTATTATTATCTGAGAACAGGTTCCACCAGTTAAGACTCGTGTTTTAATACAGTTCATTTATGACAGTGATTCTTTCATTAAAATTTAAATCCTATCTCTTAATTTTACAACATAAAAAACAAACGTCTTCATTATTTTATATCCAGATTAACAGATTTCCAAATAATAATAATAATAATCCTCCAGTTTAGTATTGTTTGAGGTTTTCAGAACATTCTGAGAGAATAAGCCGAGTCGTGTGTTTCTCTCCAGTCACATGATTGAAGTGGTTTGAATCTTGTCCTCAGGTCAGGACACTGCTGGTGGAGACGTGTCCTTCAGGACTACTTCAGGAAGGACCCCATGGCGCCCATGATTCCTGCTGAGGTGAAAAGATGAGAGAATATACTAAATTAAAAAGCTGCAGACTCGTAACATTTCAACAAAATTAACTGAGCGGCAGAAAATCGTGGAAAACACTCTTCAAACTGAAGATGTTAAAATATGTATCTAGTTAATTTGCTTTATGAGAGCAAGTGGGTGGAGTCAACTGACTGCATCACATGCGTTGTTCATGGTGACTCTACCTGTGGAGGGTTAGGCTTAGGGTTAGGGTTAGGGGTTAGGGTTAGGGTCTTATTCTGTTCAGACCCTTCCTCAGCAGCCCTGTGTGACACAATGTGAACATGTGCTCTGCGTGGGAGGTGAACACAGCTGGATTCTCTGTTGCTCTGTAATGGTCGTTACTCTAACCCTTTTATTAGAACACCTGTCAGAACATCCTCTGCTGGTGATACTGGTAATAATGACCCTGTAACTGGGGAAAGGTTACGCTCTGTGCTGCAGGCAGTTCTCTAAACGTTACAGGGTCTGAAGTACAAGGTTCAAATGGGATTGTGTATAAATAGAACATCACTTTCAGGACATTCAGTTTCGTGTCTACACAAAACTAAACATGTAGAAGCTCCACGTTTATTAAGAGAACTGCAGCTGATCACTTTTATAAAACAATACATTTACTCGTTTCTTAAACTGCACGTTATTTTCACTCTTCAATTTTATTTATTTATGTTTTCTTCTGTATTTAAGCCCTTTTTAACTTGAAAGTATTGTCTTATGTTGCTTTTGCCATTTATCTGGATGCCTTTTATATTTTATGTAAAGCGCATTCGATTTCCTGTTGTGGTGTAGATAAACTGGCCTCTCAGATCTGAAGCTCTTTGCACGTCATGTACGAGTGGTGTGGGGTTGTTGAGGACTCACCGGCTCCTTTGTCTTCGTCCTTCTTCCCACCGACTGCTGAGAGCACGTTTCCAATATCCAGGCCTCCTCCCTTCTCCTCCTCCGTCCCCTTGCTGCCATCTTTATTCAGGACTTTTTCCACCAAGCCCTCCACCATTTCTCCTGCAGAGCAAACAAAAAACCGTTCAGGTGATGAGGTCACACTGACAGGTACCAGGTGGGGGCGTGTCCAGGGTTGATGTGTCACAGGTGTCAGGTGATGAGGTCACACTGACAGGTACCAGGTGGGGGCGTGTCCAGGGTTGATGTGTCACAGGTGTGGTACCTGAAGCTAAATTGTTTCCCTGCGCTCAAACTGTCAAAATAAAAGCAGCGGAACCGACTGACTGTGAAGACTCAACTCTAAGCCCTCATACCCAGTACCCCCCCCCCCCCCCCCCTCTTTTCTGTAGCGCATGTAACCATTCACTTAAACAGGTCATGTGGTGTAAACAGGAAGTGGATTGTAGAGGGAGTAGAGCTGAAGGTAAAGGCCACAGTGTGAGCACAAGCTGGGCGATTCGAC
Organism: Pleuronectes platessa; assembly: GCF_947347685.1. Classification (NCBI taxonomy): domain Eukaryota; kingdom Metazoa; phylum Chordata; class Actinopteri; order Pleuronectiformes; family Pleuronectidae; genus Pleuronectes; species Pleuronectes platessa. The sequence goes on from NC_070637.1 coordinate 26,219,521, forward strand.
AGGAAGTGCAGGATTCAGACTGAAAGCTCGAGCGTGGAACCAGAACGTCTCTAACTGAAAACCAGGCTCCGGAATAACAGAGAAGAAGAAACGTGTTAACACAAACATCTTCTGTGAGCTTGTGTCTCAATCTGATCAGTCAGGAGGAATCAAATCCTCCTCCTGTGCAACAACTCCACCATCTGCAAAAATCAAATATGATCCCGATATTTAATAACTGGTACTCACCCGCTTGGTCACCGACCATCGATGCGATGCCTTTGTTACCAGCTAAGCTACCCAGGAAGTCTGCCATGGTCGTGCTGTGGTTTGTGTTGTGCTGTGGTTTGTGATGTGATGTGGTTTGAGATGTGCTGTGGTTTGTGATGTGGTGTTGGACGGTGCTCGGTCTTATAGATGCTGGTCTCAGGCCTCGCCCTGATCAGGAATCAGGTGCGGCTGCAGGGCGTCGCACACGCTCCACCTGTCACACCGGTTTGAGACCAAGGAACTTTAATTTGATCTGTCATGGCAACACACCAGTCCGCCCAGTGTGAAGGGTGTTTTCCCCTCGAGCGATCACTGCAGATTCCCCCACCTTGACAGCCAATTAAGAGCCTCTGTGTGTGTGTGTGTGTGTGTGTGTGTGTGTGTGTGTGGTTGTGGGTGTGTGTGTGGTTGTGGGTGTGTGTTTGGGTGTGGGACCAAACACAGGAAAAATTCAAAAAAGGCAAAGTGACTCATCACAACATTCCCTTTATTGTTTGAGTCCATGAGAAGTCGAACCTTTGAAGAGCACATGACTCGTGGGTGGCAGGGGGGGGGGGGGGGGGTGTTCCCCTCGCTCGACCTGCTCAGATCCTTTGTGTGCCTGCGCTACACACTGGGTTTGCATTTGTGCCGTCATAGAAAGATCCCAGAGGCTCGACTGCACACGGTGTCCTGTGGTTTAAACATCACAGACGTCTGTGGTTTAAACTACAGACGTCTGTAGTTTAAACATCACAGACGTCTGTAGTTTAAACCACAGACGTCTGCTGGACGACGGTACGACAGGATCCTCAGTGATCAGCACGATGGAGATCACGTCTCCTGGTTCTGGTGAAAGCAGCTGATGAAGCGACTGAATAATTACGACTACAACACAAAACAACTTTATTAATCCTGAGGGCAAATTGGTTTATGGCAAATAAAAGACGACAGAAACCAGACATGAAGTGACGATAACACAATCAGTGTGTTTCCACTGATGTCCATCACCTGAAACACTCATGAACTGTTTGTGAGTCTTTTCTTCTGTGTGCGGCCGACATGGTGACGTCTTTGTGTTGTTAGCCTCCCTCCTCACAACAGGTTCTGTTGATAGTGGAGACGAGGATCAGGGGTGCGTGTCTGTGTGTGTGTGTGTGTTTTATGGAAACAGGCCCCACCCTGCAGTCAGTGAACACGTTGTGTCTTCATGTCTGACCATATGATCGTAAATGATGTGATGTGAAGCTGATCCGCTCGTACGAACACACAATCTGATTCTCTTCTTTTCTTCAGATCACGACATGTTAAAAGTGTCTGAGATGTAAAAGTACATAAAACATGAGGAGGCGGAAACATTCCAGTTCTTGAAACCTGAATACTGCAGTAGAAATACTCCTCCAGTGTTCAACTGTTTTCAGGTTCTGCAGGTTCTCTATGTGAGAACAGATGTCAGAGTCAGTGTCTCTGGACATGTTCTGGATCTTCTCCTGCAGCCTCCTGGTAACATGTGTGTAACATGTCAGAGTTCATGTGAGGAACCAGCAGGACAATGTGTGGAAGCTTCCCAGTGAGCGAGTGGACGTGTGGACGAGGTTTCTAACACGTGACGTGAAACATGAAGAACACAAACATCTCAGGATGAAGAAGAGGAGCCGGACACGTAGAAGATGAAGACGTCCACTTGGAAACACGAGGAGATTCTACAGCTGCATTCGTTCTGGACTATTTCTACACAACCTGGAAGTTATGAAGTTTTAAGATTTATCTGATGCTTCTTCTTCTGTGGTGTGACACAAACCCTTATACAGTGACCTGCTGCTGACAACTGACCAATCACAAACAAGCAGTGACGTCACATCTCCAAAGAAACATCTGGGTCTCTGTCACCTGCTTATCATGTGTTTTAATTCACACTGCCCCCTGGTGGTCAGAGCTGAGAACTGCACCTTTGCGTGGTTGTAAACAGAACAGGAAGTAAAGGAGAAGAAACGAAGTCGTTTTCCAAACGCGTCTTTATTTCACTTGTGTTTTATAAAACAAGAATCTGCCCTGAAGCTCGATTATATCTGTGTGTGTGTGTGTGTGTGTGTGTGTGTGTGTGTGTGAGAGAGAGTAAAGCAACATGCAGTTTAAGGCCTCAGATGTGTCTGTCAGGGGGCGGAGTCAGCATAGTGTCCTGGGTGATGTCGTCCTACACCGACTAACCAGCTTAGTGCATGGTGTCATCCCCTGAGTGTTACAAAACTGACAGTGTGTGTGTGTGTGTGTGTGTGTGTGTGTGCACAATGAGAGACAAGTATCGGGGGGTAAGATGAGGACAGGCTGTCTCTTGGTTAATGTGGTGAAGAAGCTGTTAGTGATGAGCAGGTCAAAGGTCAAAGGTTAAACGTTGTGAAGTTAGTTTCCTCTGGGTCGCCCTCGGAGTCTGAGGAGAACAAACAGACACAGAGAAATCTGATTAGAAAAGCACTCAACACCCATTGGACGACACCAGCTGTCAATCACTCTGTCCACTCACCTACTGTCCGGCCGGTTCGCTTTGTCCTTCAGCTTCTGTCTTTGGAAGGTCGGCCTGAGAGAAAGAGAGGGCAGAGGTCACATGACTGTCACATAACCCCGCCCACAATCAAAGATACATTTCTCCGAGAGCAACGACAGGTAAACACATTTCATTGGTCGGTTTCACTGTTTGACTTCGAGGTCACGACCTCCATCATCACTGGTGATGATTGTTTTCAAATCTGCTGATTGAACCTTTTTCTACTTGGACACACAACGGTTGTTCACGGAGAAGTGTAACTTTATATTTCAACCAGTGACTGAATGTGAACGAGATTCATGTTAATAAAGATGAAGACACGCCTCCTCTTCCTCCTGTTCAAACAGGAAGCTGTAGTATCTCAGATGTGAACACCGCCATCTTGTGGTGATGACGTCATTTACAGTCAGAGGCTGCGTTAGAGTGAAAAGACCTGAAGTGTTTCGACAGCCGCCATAAAACCATCTGTTTGAATTCTGTAAGTGATGAGGAAAGGAGCCTCAGTGCTTCCTAACTTGTCTCCTTTAGCCAAGGAAACATCGACCATGAGGAGAAAATGACATTATTATAACAGTCATCACAAAGTACTGTATATTTTGTGTGAATCTCTGTCGATAACAAACCGCAGCGTGTAAGTGGACTCAGACTTTTCAGATCTGTGGTTCTCCTTTCCTAACTCCTTATGGCTTCTCCTTCACATCTTTCCTTGACCTCAAATAAAACCAAACTGATCGGAAACACTCGAACAAACATCAGTAAGATAAGAACGACCTGAAATGACAAAACCGTCTTTGACAAACATTTATTTAACGGCTATATTTATATTTTAGTTTGGTCCATGTCCCATCTGCTAACATGGAGGAGGTTTATGACCTGTACTGCAGCCAGACACCAGGAGGCGATAGAGATGATGTTGCTTTACTTTATGGGGTCGTCATGTCGTCCATCTTTATTTACAGTCACTGATCAACTAGAACATCGACTTGTGAAAGAAAGTGAGTAAAGAGTGAAACCGAGGAGAGAAGCTGAAGAAGATTTAGTTCACGTGAACGAATCAGATTCATGCTCCTGGTTCACTTTAGTGTGACTTTGTTAGTCTGGAGCGGAGCGTCATCAGCATAGAGACGAACGTCAGATCGTTTCTTTACTTTTAGCCGCCTCCTCCTTCACGTTGGTTAGTTTTATAAACATAAGTGAAAAACATCATCACAAACTGATAATAGCAGTTTTATAATTATGTTGTAGCTGCTTCAATATTTATAACGCAAGGGAAAGCTGAAGGAAACTTTCAGATTTGATTCCTGACGTGCAACTGCTGCGATGCTGAGATGAAACACTTTGGGTTTTCATTGATGCTAACTGCAAGATGCACTTATTATATAACATGTTTTCTTAACACGGGATGTGTTTCACTTAGTTGTAACATTCCTTTCGGTTCCGTCTCATTTAGATAAACTGAAGCTTTTCAGTTGCATTCTGGGTTTTTCTTCACATTCTGAAAATTGTTAAAATCTTAGAAAAAGCACTGATTAATCGTTTACAGTCAGAAAATCATGTCAGGCTACGAGCATCAAACCATGCTAGCAATCATTTAGTCGCTCATAACCCCCCCCCCCCCCCCCTCCCAACCAATCAGGCACCTCCTCAGCCACTGGTCCCGCCTCCTCCTGGTCCCAGTCAATCACCAGAGATTTGTCAATGAAGAGAGAAAAATTGTTTAATTCATCAACACAGATTAAAACATTAATTTAATGTAGTTCACTGCTAATGAACTGTTAAAGTAGAAGTAAAATATTATCAGTAATATAAAATAATCTTTATCAGGATGTTTCATTAGTGTTTAATCAGAATCAGCCTTTGATTATTTCAGGAGGCTCCTCCTCCTCAGAGTCGCCATGTTGCACCACCATGTTTCTACCGGAGCCGAGACCCTGTCACCTGGTCACCTGAGGGGGGGGCAGTTTCTTGCAATCTGCACCTTCACCACCAGATGTCACTTAATCTGAGACACTGAACCTTCATAAGAGAAATATTTTAAATTTTCGTTTCATTGCAGGAAAAAATATCAATTTTGTTCAGTGAAGAAAAACTGAAATATATGAATATATATATACATTGATTAAATTGCTAACACCTGTTACAACCAGTTACTTATGTACCTTAAAAAATAAAGTTAAATCATCTTTTAAAATTATTGTTGCTCCAGATTCTCCAGAAAACTAAACTGCGTGAAGAGGAAGGAAAACTGACGAGGAGAGAAAGTGATGGAAGTGATGTGATTTCTGTGTTTGTGTAATAACTCCCACTGCCAGAAGAGGGAGACATAAGTTTGACACTTAATTATGAAATTCATTAAAATCCACCAACGTGATGTCACTCACCGTGCTGACGAATCCGCTCGCCACAGCTGCATGCTCCACCCCCTCCACCGCGGCCTGGGCCACTTCATTGGCCCCGGTGACGGCAGTGTCGGCAACAACGTTGGCCTGTTCAGTTGACTTCTGGGCAACTGGACGACAGGAAACAAAGTGTCATGTAAACACACACACACACACACACACACAGACACACACATATATTGAACAAACATTAGTGAGATAATAACAACCTAAAATGTCAAAACCATCATTGACAAACATTTATTCAACGTCTTCTTCGATTTTTTTGTTTGGCCCATGTCCCATCTGCTAACATGGCGGAGGGCGGGGGGGGGGGGGTTAATGCCCTACCCTGCAGCCAGCCACCAGGGGGCGAACTCTCGTGTGTTACCTGTGTTGACTCCGGTCACGACTCCCTCCATCGTCTTGTTTCCTGACGAGAGAAGAAACAAAGTCAAAGAACTGAGTTCACTCCATGTTGTTTTTTATGGTGTGACATTCACACTGTGAGTGTGACCTGGATTCTGTGCGCACACACACACACACACACACACACACACACACACACTCACAGAATAATGGCTTCAGGTCACCAGGATGAAACGTAGACAAGCAGCTGCTCCAGTCTCTGTTCATTTGTTTATAACATTATAAACTTTTCTTTCATTTATTTTTCCTCTGATGTGTTTAAACTCCTTTCTAATTGGTTCCAGGCCCCACAGCAGCATCTAGTGGACATTAGAGGAACTGCTTCTGACTCCAGAGAACTGGTCTGATCATTACTCACAACATACAAGACAGATCTCGTTTCATTATCGACGTCTGGAATGATATTAAAACAAAGTGAATGACGCACAAGCTGTTTTCTAACCAGACGAGGAAGAAGATGATGATGATGATGATGATGATGATGATGATGATGATGATGAAGGGGCTCATAACATCAGCTCATATCTCCGTCACTTTGACTTCTTTTCTTCTTCCTCGAGTCGAGTTAGGACCGAGCACGACAGCACGCATCGATTCATAATCATGTTTAATCTTTGACAAACATCTGTGATCTGCACGTGAACATCAAACGTCACTTTATCAACATTTACAGGTTCTGATATGTTCCTGTTTTATTTGATCGGTTGATCCTGATGCTTTTCACCTGTATCATCACTAGTGTCTGTGCTCCCTGTTTGACCTTTGACCTCAGTTTGTCTCAGTCCTTCTCAGTTCTCAGGTTTTAACGTTTCTAACGAGATATTTAAATCATGGTGTTTTTAGTGAAGCTGCATTATCTGGAATGACCAGCAGAGGGCGACTCCACTGGTTTGAAAGATTCTCTGTCCAAGCACTTTTTCTTCGATCCATCTTCTTCTCTACCTATCACTTCCTCCCTCCCTCCCTTCTTCCATCCTGCTTTGGTGTAGAATTACACTTGTCCTCCGCCCATCCCTTCATCTTATCTATTCACCCTTCACTTTCCACCAAGGTAAAACCCGAGATGTGAATTTTATACGTTTAAATGAATGTTTATCCATCACCTCACAATGTTGAGGGTGAATTGCACTTTTTGATCTTCCCTCCTTCTTTCATATGATTTTTATATGTTAAAATTCACCTTTTCAACCCATCGCTCCCTCCACCCCTCTTTTGTTCTATCACTCCATCCATCCCTCCTTCAACTTTCATATAAAAAAACAGAGCTGAATTTTCTTCTTGTCCTCCTCCCTCTATCTCTCCATCCCTCCCTTCATCCTTCACAGGTCGATGTTGAATTTCACTCGTCTCTCGCTCCGGTCACGATGTCTCACGTCAGATGACTCTTCCTCCTTCCTCCTTCCGTCTGTCTGTCCTTCTGATCATCTCTCCATCATCCACTCTTTTCTCCACCTCTGTATTCTCTATCTTCACTTTCTGTCTGATTGTTGTCTTTCACTTTTTAAATACATTTTCTGTTGTTGAATTCTGCCCCCCCATCCACCCGCCCATCCATCCTCTCACCGACATAGATGACCCCCTCCTTGGTCTTGGTGGCGGCCTCCTCCACGCCGGCCTTCGTCTTCTCGGCAGCGGACACCACTCCACCCTTCGCCATGGAGAATCCCTTCTTCAGAGCGTCCATGATGCTTTGCTTTTCCTCTCGTCTTCTTCAAATTTGTCCTTTTCGCTCTTCTTCTCTTCTTATTCGCTCGACTCTTCTGTCCCTCTCTCGTCTCCTTGTGCTCCGTCTGCCTCTGTCGTTTCGTCTCTTCTCGTCTTCCTGCTAATGGATGAGGGAGAGAGAGAGGGAGAGAGAGAGAGAGGGGTGGAGAGAGGACACGTGAGAAAGAGAGAGAGCTCTTACGAGAAAGGGAGGGAGAGAGGAATAGAGAGATTGTGCATTGGAGCAAACAAAAGAGAGAGAGAGGATGAGTGAGGCAGAGCGAAAAGCAAGAGAGAGAGAAAAATAAATAAATGAATGAAAGAGAGACAGATGAAGAAAAGAGGAGGAGTGAAAACAAAAAGCTTTTTCAGCGTCGAACCGATAAACTCACGTCCTCCAGGAAATAAATAACCACTGGGCCGTGATTGACAGCTAGTGTCATCCAGGTGGTGAAGGAGGCAGGTAGAGGTGGGTGTGTCCCCGAGCTCTCAGTCAGGCTCCACCCCCTCTCTCCTAATATGGTTACTTATGGTTTCAACAAACCAAGATGACTCACCCGATAAATGCAAATGGGGACATGTCCGCGTCCCTCGCGTGGCGTCCCTCTCTGGGGGGCGTGGCTGAGGGGGGGGACATCGTACAGTTACAGAGTTTCTACGATGTGTTTCTGAAGACGGGACTTTTCAGATGTTTGTCTTTTGTTGCCGACATTTTGATTTCAGTTAAACACTAAACTTTACTTCTTTAAATGACGTCACCTCTCCCAAAAGGCCAAACCATCTCGATCGCCCCCTGGTGGCTGGCTGCAGTGTAGCTCATTAACCACACGCCAAAGATATAAGTTGACGTTATGTAAATGTTGGTCAAAGATGCTTTCTGTCTTTTCAGGTAGTTATTATATACAGTCACTGATCCTCTTTATATACAGTCACTGATCATCTTTATATACAGTCACTGATCATCTGTATATACAGTCACTGATCATCTTTATATACAGTCACTGATCCTCTTTATATACAGTCACTGATCATCTGTATATACAGTCACTGATCATCTGTATATACAGTCAGTGATCATCTTTATATACAGTCACTGATCATCTTTATATACAGTCACTGATCATCTATATATACAGTCACTGATCCTCTTTGTATACAGTCACTGATCATCTGTATATACAGTCACTAATCATCTTTATATACAGTCACTGATCATCTTTATATACAGTCACTGATCATCTTTATATACAGTCACTAATCATCTTTATATACAGTCACTGATCATCCAAACCAAACCAGGTCTTGACCCTCAAACAGTCCTAGGAAGAAGTGTGGACCGGTCAAAGTGTCCTCCCTCTGTAGGTCTATGTTAAATGGTCCTCACAAAGGTATAAGTAAGTTAACACACAGACATTAATTTCGTGCTTAAAACATCTGATTCAGCGTTTGCTCGTTCACATGATTTAGTTACTGTGAGGAAAAGTACTCAATGTAGTTACAATACCACAGTTAAAGTACTGATCATATTTTTTATGAATTAATTAAAAACTTGTACATGGCACAACAAATTAAACAGAGCTGAGCTCATGATGGTGACATTAACCAACAAACCCAGAAACCTTGAACACGTGTAAACTTTTTCCTGTGAACCATCCAATCAGAGACGAGTGGACGACCTCACGTCCAATCAGAGACGAGTGGACGACCTCACGTCCAAACCAGTCGCTCCAAATCACCTGCCTGAGGAATCCAGCACCTGCCCTCTAATTGACTGTTTTATGACTGTGTGTGTGTGTGTGTGTGTGTCTGTGTGAGTGTGTGTGTGTGTGTGTGTGTGTGTGTGTGTTAGTTTTCTATAACAGCTGTGACATGTTTCAGACACTCAGCAGCTCGATGGTCATGTGAAGAAAACATTGTGTCTTCATCCAAAGTCAAACCAGAGAACGTCTCCACTTCCTGTTTTGAGTCCGCTCGTATTGACGATGATGATTTACATTATTGTTTTACCTATTTTTGATCCATTAATTAATTGTATTTTTGGTAACTTTTGCCAAAATTTGGAAAGAAATTTACTTGGTTTTCATGCCATGGGCGTGTCCACTTGACTTGATAGCGCCCCCTACAGTGCAGCGCCTGCAGTACGTTTCACCAAAATGCATGAAAATCATTGAGCGTATGTATCAGATGCAGATGTCACATGACCCATGTTCCAAACCCAGCAGGAGGTTTTTGGCTCCACATGTTTGAGTCCCGACCTGAACACCTACATGCCCATATTGAGTCACACTCATAGCGCCCTCTACTGGTGTGTACTCCTCGCAGCTAGTTGACACGTCCAGCTGCACTTTGCTCAGAAGACGGGATCGATGATGAATTATCAATCTTTGCTTTTTTGTTGAATAGTGTTGGCATGGCAACGCACCAAAAATGTATGTTTCATTTTTATAATTGATCAAATTTTCAGGAGACTAAATCTACTCGAAAATTCGAGAAACTTATCACATATTTCGAAAATGACAATATGGGTTTTGGTTATTGGTGTGTCAAAGTGGCTCGATAGCGCCCCCTGACAGATGAAGCAGAACATTTCACCAACTCGTATGAAAATGTGTTTATGTATCTAACCAGACTTACAAACAGCCTCTTGGACCCTCACCTGAACAGGAAGTGTGACTCTTGTTGACGGGTGAGGACAGAGGACGTCTCGTTAAAGCCTGTGAGACAACATGTGATTTGTGAATCTGGGCTACAAATACAATTTGATTGATTGATGACAACACTTCTGATCTGACGCCACCTTCACACATATTACTCATTATTATTTGTAAATTGATAAAACAAAAACAAATGTGAAACAACATTCATTTTTATAAAATTGTAATTCAAAGATTTTAAATTAAACTTAAATCTTTAAATTAAACGCTGAGTGTTCCTGATGTGACCAGCAGGTGGCAGCAGGTCCTTACACATTCACCCTCATTACACTGCATCTGATAACTGTTCATGTTGTGAATATTTATAATAATATAATTGTGTTGTTGCAGAGACGCTCATCAAACTGTAGGTGAGGTTACAGTTAAACATTGATGTTCACGTTAATTCACTTATTTAATTAAAGTTTTATCTAAAATTTACTTAATTATGAAACTTTGACAAAATGAAGATCATCTGACACTTTTTATATCATTTTTAATTGTCTCCTTCTTTATATATAAATATTTAATAATAACTTTTATTTCTATAAAATCTTTCAAAACATTAGACAGAATGAGCTGCTGTTACATATAATTAAAGTTCGTGTGCGTGTGTGAGAGTGTGTTTGTGTGTGTGTTTGTGTGTGTGTTTGTGTTTGGTGGGCGGGGTTTCCCCCTTCCACCAATCAGAGGACTCGTTCTCCGGAGTTCCCCCCCAGCTCCGGGGCTTTCCGCTCTGATTGACGGGCACTGATCTCCATGACAGCAGTACGGAGCTGCTTCAGACCGTGTATAAGAGCCCATACCTACGTCCGGTCCCGCGGGATAACCATCAAAATAAAAGCTTTGTTTAATCGTTTTCATGATCAGAAATGTTTAACCGTCAATGAAAAAAGTGAAATTAACCATTTTAATTTCAATCCAAACATTTGTGAACATTAAAATATTTCACATCATATAATTATATGTCTTAACTTTGTTATGTAATTGAGGTGGTTATATAATCCAGCAGCCCCATGTTAAATCTAATATTTTAAATACATAAATATCTTTGTTTTATTGACTTTAGTCAGTTTCCATTTTCTATCATTTGTATTTATTTTAGTTTTAGTAAGTTTTTCCTGTTTTACATTTTTTTCAGTTTGAATTTCTATAAGAAAAAACAGACACAAAATTGATACATGAAATTTAATGAATTATAATTATATTCTATTATATACATTACATATTATATTAATCAGATGACATCTGTTTTACAAACAGAAAAGTTATAGGTGAAATTTAATTCGGACTTTATTTTGAAAGGGTTTCACAGGAAGTTGTCTCAGGTGTGTGACAGCGTGTTTTTGTGTTATCTTTTAGTTTTTTACTGAAACAGAAGAAAAACGTTCAGCTCAACAGATTCTGAGGTAAAAACAACTTCATGCTACTGTTCTTGTGCCGTTAGTTGCTAGTTAGCTTGTTTGAAGCTAGTTTAATATAGTTTAATGTCAGTTTAGTTGAAGGAAAGGTTAGTTACCAGTTAGTCTGGTTAAAACTAGTTTGAAGCTAGTTTAGTATTAGTTTAATGTCAGTCTCAGGTTAGTTCAATGTTGATGGTTAGTTTAATATTAGTGTAAAATCTAGATAATATTTGTTTCAGGTCAGTTTCACATGTTTGTCTTCACAGTTACTCTCAGTTTAATCTGACGTGTTGATTCACAGACATGATTCAATGTTTCCTGAACATATGCAGATGATATTTGTGTATATTAAATATCATTATGATTTGAATTCAATAGGAAAATCTGAATAAATATGCGTTTGTTTTTAATGATATTTAAATAAGATGAGACATGAAGAAAAGTAAGTGTGTGTGTGTGTGTGTGTGTGTGTGTGTGTGTGTGTGGTGTGTGTTGCTGTTTGAAAAGATTGTGTAACTGAGGAAAAATCCCTTTTTCATTAGATTCTCTTCCTGTGTTGTTCAAGTAATTTCTGTTTAGATGATTAAGGTTAATTTGTCTTAAACACTCTGAGGCTTATTACTTCTGATAAACAGTGAATGTGATATCTGCTCAATAAACGATAATAAGTGATTGAAATTAGAGTCACATTGAACCGTGGCTCAGATTAAATATTTATTTTATTTTCAATTAACCTGCTTATGATTTTCTCAGTTGATTGATTGTCATATTCTTCTTAAAACTAATTTGTTAAACAAACAACAAATATTCTCGACACATTCAGTTTTGACTGATTAATGATAAAGAGGATTAGTCAATTATTTGAGCAATTACAGGTTCACGTTGTGTCAATCAGTGAATTGACCAAATCATGTGCTCGTTAGATTTGAGACGTTTCGACTTTTCAGTTTCTGCTGTTTGAGTTTTGAGTTTTGAGTTTTGAGTTTTGAGTTTTAAGTGGTGGAGTAACTGTTGCCATGGTGACGTGTGTCCCGTGACTTTGATCTCCGTCTCGTTCAGGTGTTTGATCTCAGAGATGAGACCTGAGGTTTCCTGAGGTCGGTGAAACCAGCTTGTTTTTGAACATCTGCAGCGTCGGTGGTTCTGGTGGAGCCTTGGTTCCTCGGGGGGGAAATCAAGCCTTTGAAATGAGACAGTGACGTCGCTCTGCTGTGACATCATCAGTCTTTACCTGCAGCCTCTGATCTGATGTTTCATAGTTTGAGGTCAAAGGTCAAAGTTCAACCGAAATGTTTTTACATTTATAGATTTTCTCAAACCTTATTTCTGTCTGTATTTTTTCTCCATTCAGCATGTGAGCAATGCATGATGGTCTATGTCGCCTGGATCAGTGCAACACGTACTTACTCAGTTTGGACTGTCCTGCAGGGGGCGCTACATATGAAACCCACAGTGTTTGTGGATTTGTTGCGTCATCAGGACTCGTCAGTGTCTGAGCGGTTGGAATTGTTTCAAAGCTAGCAGCCGCGTGTTTATGCTAAGCTTAGCTAAACCATGTGAGGGAGACAGTCAACAGACAAACTGATGATTGTATATAAATAATCAGCTGTGAGGAGGAAGAGGAGGAGGAAGAGGAGGAGGAGGAGGAGGAGGAGAGAGAGTAGAAATTCCCTCTGATGTTTTTAGACATGACTCCATCACATGCAGCGACTCTCACTCTCACAGTCGACATTAACACTTTGTTTGGTGTCTGCAGGAAAATCCCTGAAGGAGGAAGAGCAGATCAGCTTCCTGCTGCCGGGAGCAGAGCCCTCATCTTCATCCCCCTCCTCTTCATCGGTGTGTCTGCTGCATCATGGCCGGAGCTCTGAGGTACATTTCATTAGCATGATGATGATGAGGAGGAGGAGGAAGAGCTGAGTCCAAAAACATTGGACAGGCTTCATCCACACGACTTAAACAAATCTGAAACCATGTTTGTCCACATGAACACGCCTGAAAACACAGATCACATGACCACTCACGTGCACTGGGCATGCACGTGTCAGTGCAAACAGCTGTATCACTGTAGAACACAGACTTTAACTGAAGAGCAGCAAAGACAACGGGTCGGTAGCACTTCATTCTCCTTCTTGTTTCTACTCTGGGAGCTGAGGCTGGGGTTCTTCACGAAGGAGGTCATGTGACAGGAGGTCATGTGACAGGAGGTCATGTGACAGAATCAAACATCATTCCAAAGTTTCCTCCAGTTAGATAAAAATGAAGTCTTTAAAACTCACAACTCAGTTACAAACCACATCGACTCATTTACAAAGTCAATAGTTCCCAGTATTTAGAGAGAACAGAGATGATTAAATGTTTAAAGTTGAAATCTGGAGCTTTATTAAGCTAAAGGTCAATCAATCAATCCATGAAAGTGCAAAGGTGCATTTCATTTAATTGCCTTGTGGTGTCAGATTATTTATAATAATATTTATTTCAAAGTTCAAGACCTTTTTGTAATAGTTTCAATAAAGATGCTAACCTAGTTAACCCAGTTTTCTAATTTATTCAGTATTTCACTGAAACCTAATTCCTGCAACTAAAAATAGATCCAGTTGGTAGTTTGGAGGTTGGCTTGTTAATGTAGAGCCTTTGTCAAAATAGAGATGTGCTTCTTTATGTAACTTTTTGTTTGAAATATATTTTTATAAATAATCCTGAACCTCTGTCCCACAAGATGTCTGTGCTCGTCCCTGCTGCTGCACCAGCTTAGTCGAGGTTCTGATAGAGACCTCTAGTGGCAGGAAATGACATACCACGCTCGCTCGCGCTCTCTTTCTCCCTCTCTCCCTCTCTCTCTCTGTCTCTCTGTCTGTCTCTCTCTCTGTCTCTCTGTGTCTCTCTGTCTCTGTCTCTCTCTCTCTCTCTCTCTCTCTCTCTCTCTCTCTCTCTCTCTCTCTTGCTCTCTCTTTGTCTCTCTGTCTCTCTGTCTGTCTCTCTCTCTGTCTCTCTGTCTCTCTCTCTCTCTTGCTCTCTCTTTGTCTCTCTCTTTCCTTTTCTCTCTGTCTCTCTCTCTGTCTCTCTGTCTCTCTCTCTCTCTTGCTCTCTCTTTGTCTCTCTCTTTCCTTTTATCTCTGTCTCTCTCTCTCTGTGTACTTGCCCGCAGTAGTGACATCATCAAGTTTAGCCCCTCCCCCTCCTGCACTGGTCTGGAATTCTGGGGGTTTTCCTCGACGCTGCCACTTCCAGGAAGTGACTGAAAACAGACGAGGGGAGGGAGGGTGGTAAAACGACACCGACACACAGTGGGAGAGAGAGAGAACAGAGAAGAAGAAGAAGAAGAAGAAGAAGAAGAAGAAGAAGAATAAGAAGAAGAAGAGTTTTTCTGTCATGAAGCCGCGGCAGGTTTTTCTTCATTTGTTGTTTCTCCATTTATCACCGAGGTTTTAAAGTGAGTCAGGTCACACACACACACACACACACACACACACACACACACACACACACAGACACACAGACACACAGACACACACACTTCCTGTTTACAACCGTCAGGTTTATATCCTCTTGTGTGTGTGTCGTTACAGGATGAGTGAAGCTCAGTACATCAACGTCTACGATAACGACGTGAGTCCAGATGATTTTCCTCTGTTAACGTTTCATGTGCAACTCGTCACATGTTCTGAACGACTGAATCATTTATTACTTTGTTTGAAACAGTAGAAGAACGCTAGCTGTTGTGTTAATCTTCTTATTTTAGCATCGTAGACTGTTAATACAAATGTTCGTAGTGCGTCCAGAAAGTGAAACCTGTCTTCTGTGTAGTGACCAGCAGGGGGCGACTCCACTGGTAGTTTCTGTAGACGTCTATAGAAAGTGACTCTACTTCTCACTCATTCAGGAGTTTCTGTCTCAGTCTCTAGTTTCAAGTCTTCTTCAAACAGCTGATGTTCATTTAGTGAATTATGATCATTTAGAGTCAAACAGACCATAAAGCATCAGATGTGTTGGGGGGGGGGGGATACCACAGTGTGATGGACAGCTAGGACCGTCCAATGGGTGTAGGTGCAGGTGAGCGTACTCTCAGTCGGGCTCCACCCCACATCTGGTGGTGACATGTGACCCGACGGCAGCTGTTAGCTGTTAGCTGTTAGCTGTTAGCTGTTAGCTGTTAGCTCTTCCTTCAGTTATATGGTAAAACAGGTGATTTGATGGATTTTAATTGAAAACCTCTTTTCTTCTTCTTCAGCTGCAGTTGAACCTGATGCCGTACGACTACATCCCCCCGGTGGACATAAAGACCGAGCCCTACATCCCAGAGACAGGTGCCCCCCCCCGCCGGACAGGGACATCATCACTGTAGCTCACTGACAGATTCTCTCCTCATGAACTTTATTCATCAGAGCTTTGAATGAGTGATGAGGGAAACCACCTCCAGGTGGTGGAGCAGGAGAAAGAGTGAAACATGACGTTTGGAATTCAGAAAGCTTCAGTCGCTGTGACGCTGATCAACAAACATCTGTTTTATGTGTTTCAGCTCATGGTCCCTACATTCAGATCATCGAGGAGCCAAAACAGGTGAGTCTCATATTTGTGATAATTCTACAAACAATCATATAATAACATCAACACATTTAAATAAACATTGGATCTCCTGAGCACAGCAGGATCCACTTCTACGCTGACGATACTGTCTTATATCTACTGACTAATCACAAACCAGGTTAAAGTCTGTCACCTCCACTAATCTTCTATTAGTTATAAGTTATATTCAATAGATATAAGTTATATAAAGCAGGGCTGTGTCTGTTGATCATTATCAGTTAATCTGCAGTTATTCTCTTGTATAAATTATGGTTTCGAAAATATCGTAACATCCAAGATGTTTCCTCTTATTATATTTTATTATACTATATTATTAATATAATATTAAAATTAAAAATCTTAACATGTAAACAAAAGAAATCTTTGCATTTTAAGAAAAGAGTCAATTATTTCACTTTTTGCTTTAAAATGTACATGTTTAATATGAATAATATCATCACACTGTGCAGTGTTCATACTATAACATGCATATAATGATAACACTAAG
This sequence comes from Pleuronectes platessa, assembly GCF_947347685.1. Classification (NCBI taxonomy): domain Eukaryota; kingdom Metazoa; phylum Chordata; class Actinopteri; order Pleuronectiformes; family Pleuronectidae; genus Pleuronectes; species Pleuronectes platessa. The sequence goes on from NC_070637.1 coordinate 26,235,972, forward strand.
CTGTAGTATAAAGTGAGATGATAAAAAAATCCCTCAAATCACCCTAAAGTCAGAATAAGCTGTTATTATAATGATATATGTTTTATAAATATGTAATATATAAGTTGATATGTATTGTTATAAACTTTCAAAGAGTCTAGATGAGACTTGTAGAGGTGACGCCTCCCTCAGGTTTATCGTCTCACTGCGTCTAATCCAGGGTTTTCCCATCAGTCATTTACCAACATGAGATCAAACAGGAAGTCAGGGAGTTTCTGCTGCTAAAGGTCACGTGACCACGAAGACGCCGCGTCCTCCGCTGGGTTTATGCGAATGAATCATTAAAAGAAAAAGCAGGTTCATGTGAAACTGAAAAAACAAGTCACACTGACACGAGGCAGTAATGTTTATGATCAATGTTACAAAGCAGAACAAAATGAGTCAATTTGTTCAAACTGAAGCAAATTTTATAGAAAATTGGTTTAAATAATCATAAACATTTTATTTCACGTAGTTAAAAACTTTTTGAATAATGTTGAGGATTGAAGATGAATTATTGTTACTAGAACATGTGCAGCCCCACCTAGAGGTAGAAAGTCAATACACAGCATAAACTTTTGGATCCCCAAATTATTCGTATAAATGTTTCTGTTTGTGAAATAAGATTAAATATAATAAAGACATTTGTGCAGATGACACACGGACACTGTCAGGTGCAAAGTGAAAACATGTTTCCTGTGTGTGTGTTTGATTGTGTGTATTTTGCGTGTTACCAGAGGGGTTTTCGTTTCCGTTACGAGTGCGAGGGTCCGTCCCATGGCGGGTTACCAGGGGCCTCCAGTGAGAAGAACCGGAGAACCTACCCGACTGTGAAGGTGGACACATGGACGACACCTTTCAAAAACCTTGTGATAACCACAGAATGGATTTCTGCTCTGATATGACACTTGATGACCTGATGTTTGATTTTGACCTCAGTATTTTGCGATGTCTCAGATCAATAACTACGTGGGTCACGCTCGGGTCGAGGTTCAGCTGGTGACGCACACAGACCCCCCCCGAGTCCACGCCCACAGTCTGGTGGGCCGACACTGCACCGAGAAGGGAACCTGTACGCTGGACGTGGGCCCCAACGACCTCACCGCCTCGTCAGTAACCAATCACGTCACAGACGGGAAATGTTTCTGTTCAGAACGTTCAGTGAGTAATGATGTCACTTCCTGTAGGTTCAGTAACCTCGGAATTCTTCACGTGACCAAGAAAGGTGTCGTTGAGATTCTGTGCAAGAGGCTGAGAGACGAGAGGAGGAGACACAAAGGACACACACTGACAGGTAACAACACACACACACACTGACAGTTAACAACAAACACACAGACACACACACACTGACAGTTAACAACAAACACACAGACACACGCGCACACACACACACTGACAGTTAGCAAGACACATCTGAACCATGTTACCTAAGTTAAAACCCCAGGTGTGTTTGTGTGTGTGTGTGTTGCAGACCTGGAGGAGAGTGTGTGTCTGAAGGATGCAAAGGATCTTGGGAAGGTGATGGACCTGAACATCGTGAGGTTAAAGTTCACCGCCTACCTGCAGGACAGTAACGGAGGATTCACCAGAGCGCTCAAACCCGTTGTGTCCAACCCCATCTACGACAGCAGTGAGTCCACACACCACAGACAGGGGGCGCTGCAGTTTAGTGCCAGTCAACACACTGATTCAAAAATTATGAATTTGTTCATATTTATTTATTAAATATCAATCTGTGGTCTGTTTGTGTTTCAGAGTCGCCAAACGCCTCCAACCTGAAAATCTCTCGTATGGATAAGACGTGCGGCTCGGTGCTCGGAGGAGACGAGATCTTCCTGCTCTGCGACAAAGTCCAGAAAGGTCGCGACCTGTGTGTTCGTTTCCTGTCGCACCGTTTACTCATCCTGGGATATCCCATCATGCTTTGTGCTCTCGTTACAGACGACATCGAGATCCGCTTCTATGAGGAGGACGACGAGGGAGGATGGGAGGCGTTCGGGGATTTCTCACCCACTGATGTCCACAAACAGGTGTGTGTGTGTGTGTGTTTGTCTGTGTGTCTGTGTGTGAGTGTGTGTCTTTATCCAGTGAGACTCAAAACATTGTAAAACAACAACATGCAGAATAAAAGATCAGAACAACGACATCATGTTTTCCAACCTCTGGACTGAAGAAGTTGGTTTCAAGTTTCAATGCTTTTGTGTTTTTATTTACCAGCTTTTATTTTGATAGTCAGACATTTTGCCACTTGTCAAACATGAAGTTTCTCAGATTTTCACAGTAAAGTGAATCGGTTCCTGTTTTTTTTGTCAATCGACAGTGAAAAAAATTTAATTGATTAGAAAGTAGCAATTTATAAAACATAATATTTAATAAAAAATGTAAATATCTGTGATAAATAGTGAAGCTAAACTTCAGAATGAAAATGAGTGTTGTTCGTCTCCTCTCTCTCCTCAGTACGCCATCGTGTTCAAGACTCCGGCCTATCACAGCGCAGAGATCGAGCGTCCCGTCACCGTCTTCCTGCAGCTGAAGAGGAAGAAGGCCGGCGACAGCAGTGACCCCAAACAGTTCACCTACATCCCACATGTCCAAGGTCAGTGCTGACGCTCAAGTGACTTCAAAGGTCAAAGGTCACAGATCACATTTTGAGTGAGCAACAACAAAATTTAAGTTTTGGCTAAAGATGACAATGTATCATCTTTGTCTCCTCTTCCTCTCTTCGTTTCCTCTTCTCATTTCCTCGTTTCCTCGTTTCCTCTCCTCTCCTACTTGTCTTCTCTCTCTTAGATAAAGAGGAGGTATTGAGGAAGAAGCAGAAACCGCTGCCTCACTATGAATCCTGGAGAGGAGGGCGAGGAGGTGGAGGAGGAGCTGGGGGTTTCGGAGGAGGAGGAGGAGGAGGAGGAGGAGGAGGAGGTAAGAAAGACAGACGGAGGAATTTAAACTTTGAGTAGTGTTGTGATTCTCACTAACGAGAATCACATGTCTTACACAAAGTAATCTAACTACACAAAGTAATCTAACTACACAAAGTAATCTAACTACACAAAGTAACATATATGTCTATATGTATATCTTATACATATTGTTGTACATATACATATATTTCTACATTATTACGAACCTGACGATGTTTCCTGCAGGATTTCAGTTCAACCAGCAGATAAACGGAGGAGGAGGAGGAGGAGGAGGAGGAGGAGGAGGAGGAGCTTTCTTCACTGGAAGCTTCACTGGCTTCACTGGAGGGGGAGGGGCTCAGATGTCAGGCTCCACCCCTCAGACAGATGTTGCCCAGCACCAGAGTGACGGACAGACGCCTCTCCAGCAGCAGCTCTGTCAGATTGGTGAGTTACAGGCTTGGATCATGTGACCCTGTGTGTGTCCTCGCTCGTTCACACGTGACCTTCTCGTGGTGTTTCCAGCGGCGGCGCTCCACAGCCGAGCGTCTCAGAGCGCCCGGCAGACCGCCGCCGCCCTGCTGCAGTACTGCAGCACCGGGGACGCCCGCGTCCTCCTGGCTATCCAGAGACACCTCTGTGGCGTCCAGGACGGCAACGGAGACACGTGAGTGGAGACTTTGTTGTCTGGCTGATGACATCACCATCACATCAGGAGATACAAGATTCCACCTGCTTTTTCTCCCACAGTCCTTTGCACCTGGCCGTCATCCACCAGCAGACCGGTGTGATTCAGCAGCTCGTTCACACTCTGCTCAGCAGCCAACAGCAGCACGTCCTCAACGTGTCCAATCACCTCCGACAGGTAGCCCCGCCCCTCTGACCTCTGACCTGTCTCTAACCTGAACCGTCCCACCTGACCTCTGACTCCTCCCTGCAGACGCCGCTCCACCTGGCCGTCATCACGCGGCAGGTGAAGGTGGTGGAGGTGTTGCTGCGGGCCGGGGCGGACCTCAGCCTGGTGGACAAAGACGGACGCAGCCCGCTGCACCTGGCCGCGCTGGCCGGAGACAGCGCAACACTCCGCCCCCTGCTGGCTCACATGGGGGAGCACCACGCCCACCTGGTCAACACCGCCGACTTCCATGGTGAGAGGAGTTGATCCTTATTGGTAGTTACTCCTCATGTGATCAGCTCCTGCGTAGAATAATATTACTACTACTAACAATCATAATAAAGACAAAAGTTAGGATAATTTTCAGTCTGATGAAGGGCTGAAACAATAAGTTAATTGATTATTGATGAACAGAATATAAATATATTTATAAATTTGGTTTAAAACAATTATTCAATAGTTGCCGTCAATCAATCAATCACATGTTATTAGTCTCACAGATGTTAACAAGGATCAACTTCCTGTTCTTAACTCAACACGAGTGAAACTTAGTGATCAGTGATGAAGATCAGTCCCATGTGAGGATCCTCTCCCAGGACACACACATGCTGATGGAACTGAACACAACAACACAACAACACAACAACAGGATTCACTACATGAGAAGAACCAGTTTGTGACTTCATGTTTAAAGTGTTTCTACACGATACATAACAGAAATCTAGATGATGTCCAGTCGGAGCTCTGTGATTGGTCGTTTACATCAGCTTAAGTTTATTCTTCTCGTCTCCACAGACAATAAAACTAAAGCTTCACAACGTTAATGCTGTAATTTAATGATGTTTACCTGTCAGGTCTCCAGCCCCTTCACCTGGCCGTGAGGAGGGACGGCGAGCGCTGCCTCCGCCTGCTGGTGGAGGGAGGAGCCAAGATCAACGCCCCCGAGCAGAAGAGTGGAAACAGCGCCCTCCACCTGGCCGTCAGAGAGAACCTGTTCAAGGTGGCGTGCACGCTCATCACCGAGGTGAGGTCACATGTCCTTGTTTACCTTTGTCAGTGATGTCACATTTGTTGTAAAGCTGCAGTGATTAGATGAAACTGTGATGTCACTCAGAGTTCGCAGGGATTGGTTGAATTACCATTAGCTGTTATGACTACTCTACTGTGTAAATAGAGCCGATAGGACGCCCCCTGCTGGTCGGCCTGACTCTCTCTCTCTCCTCCAGCTGAAGGCCGATGTTAACGCCTGTACGTTTGGAGGAAACACGGCGCTGCACCTGGCGGCCGGCCTGGGCTCGCCCACGCTCTGCTCCATGCTCATCGCCGCAGGTCAGACGCTGAGTCATGGAAAACACCGACTGCACCCCCGACAAACAGACGGTGCTTTAACCACGACTGTCTTTCAGGAGCTGATAAGAACATGGAGAACGACGAGCCGCTCTCTTTCAACTACTCGTCAGAAGAAGAAGAGAAAGACGAAGATGCACCAATCACAGAAGAGGAGGCCGTCGCCTGTCAGCCAATCAACCCTCGCAAGAGACCAGCAGGACACACCCCCCTAGACCTCGCTAAATGTCAAAGGGTAACGAGCTCTTCTTCTTCTTCTTCTTCTTGAAATGAATCTGTTTAAGATTCTGGAAAAGTTGTGACGTCGTCACCTTATCTCCTTGTCTCCCTGTCTCCTTGTCTCCTTGTCTCCCTGTCACCTTATCTCCTTGTCTCCCTGTCTCCTTGGGTCCTTGTCTCCCTGTCACCTGGTCACCTCGTCACCCTTGTCTCCTTGTCTCCCTGTCACCTTGTCTCCTTGTCTCCCTGTCACCTTATCTCCTTGTCTCCCTGTCTCCTTGGGTCCTTGTCTCCCTGTCACCTTGTCACCTTGTCTCCTCGTCACCTTATCTCCTTTTCTCCTTGTCTCCCTGTCACCTTATCTCCTTGTCTCCTTGTCACCTTATCTCCTTGTCTCTGTGTCACCTTGTCAACTTGTCTCCTCGTTGCTTTATCTCCTTGTCTCCTTGTCTCCCTGTCTCCTTGTCTCCCCGTCTCCCCGTCTCCTTGTCTCCCTGTCACTTTGTCTCCTTGTCACCTTGTCTCCTTGTCTCCCCGTCTCCTTGTCACCTTGTCTCCTTGTCTCCCCGTCTCCTTGTCTCCCTGTCACTTTGTCTCCTTGTCACCTTGTCTCCTTGTCACCTTGTCTCCTTGTCTTCTTGTCACCTTGTCACCTTGTCTCCTTGTCTCCTTGTCACCTTGTCTCCTTGTCTCCCCGTCTCCTTGTCACCTTGTCACCTTGTCTTCTTGTCACCTTGTCTCCTTATCTCCCCGTCTCCTTGTCTCCCTGTCACTTTGTCTCCTTGTCACCTTGTCACCTTGTCTCCTTGTCTCCTTGTCACCTTGTCACCTTGTCTTCTTGTCACCTTGTCTCCTTGTCACCTTGTCTCCTTGTCACCTTGTCACCTTGTCTCCCCGTCACCTTGTCTTCTTGTCACCTTGTCTCCTTCTCACCTTGTCTCCTTGTCTCCTTGTCTCCCCGTCACCTTGTCTCCTTGTCTCCTTGTCACTTTGTCTCCTTGTCACCTTGTCTCCCCGTCTCCTTGTCACCTTGTCTCCCCGTCTCCTTGTCACCTTGTCTCCTTGTCACCTTGTCTCCTTGTCTCCTCAGGTGAGGAACCTGTTAACGTCCAGACGGAGTCCAAAGGCCGGTCGTCATGGCAGCAAGAGGATCAAGTCAAGCAGCAGTGAAGGTTGGTCTCAGGAGTGTGAAGGTCAGAGGTCAGAGGTCAGAGGTCAGCTGCTGCGAGGCTTCCACTGACTTACAAACTGGAATATTATTTTCACAGCTGGAACATTTCAAACACGTGTGTCCTTGTGATGAAATGCTTTTGACTTCCTGGACGTGTCCCTGCAGAGCGGGACTGCTCGGGGCTGGACGAGGACACGCTGTCCCGGCTGGTGGAGGTGCTGAGTGTTGGAGACGTTCCCTGGAGGAAGCTGGCGGAGAAGCTGGGGATGATGACGCTGACGCTGACGCACCTGTACCAGGACAGTGCCACGCCCTGCCACCACCTGCTGCAGCACTACAAGGTAACCATGTTCACCAAGGTCAAAGGTCAGATAACGGCCCGTCTGCAGGTCTGCAGCGTGCTCAGAGGACACCGAAAAGTCTGAAGGTCTGAGCCACACAAAGTTGTTTGAGTTGTGGGAGACGCAGCCTGCAGACGGACGTGATTGTTAAGATTGGTCCTGATGTTGTGTGTTGTTGTGCAGTTGGGGGGGGGGCCACTCGACGGCCTCGTCGACGCCCTTCAGTCGCTCGGTTTGTCCGAAGGAGTCCAACTGCTGCGAAGCTCCGAGCCGAGAGACGACAAACACAACACAGGTGATGACAAAACACGCAAAACACACAAGAGTCCGAGTCTCGTGTCGTTATATTCACGTATAGACTGCTCTCAATGTGTGTGTTTTCTGTCCAATCAGACGCCACCGTCGACAGCGGCTTCGGCAGCCAGCCAATGGAAGAGGAGGAGCCACCCGTAGCCAATGAGTGATGGGCAAGAAAGGAAATGTGACATTGGGCAGCATGTGGTCCTGGTCTTGTTTGGTCCTAGTCCGATTTGGTCCTGATTCTGGTCTTGGTCCTGGTCTGATTTGGTCCTGGTCCTGGTCCTGGTCTTGGACTCGGTCCTGGTCTGGTCTGGTCTGATTTTGACCTGGTCCTGGTCTTGGCATCGGCCTCGTTCCTGGTCTGGTCCTGGTCCAGGTCCAGGTCCAGGTCTGTGCACATGTGGACTTCACTGTGCAGACTGCGCCTGATTGGTTCACAGACTCTGTTGTTCCACTTGAGGAGGAAACGACAATCGTTCTAAAAAAACAAAAAATAAAAAAATCTATCAAACAGGTTTTTTAAAAGTTACTTAGAAATTAGAGACTAAAATAATTCAAGAAATCCCTTAAAAATTTGTTTAAATCCATTTGAAATGAAAATACAAAAAGTCATGAAGATGAATCACAGAAAGAAATTGTTTTATTTCTTAACATTTGTCTGTTTTTTTAGCTTATTTACATTTTTCATTAATTTATATTTTGTTCTTTGAATTGTTTCAGATTATTTTCATTTTATGACTTTTAACAGACGTCGGCTGCAGAGACTTTATTTGTCAGGTTAAATGTGTTTACAGTATGTGTGTGTGTGTGTGTGTGTGTGTGATACCTGAAGAACTGATCTGCTTCTTTACCTCTGTCAAAACTGGAATTTCCTCTTCTCTGTGGGCTCCTGAACGCAGCACGTCTCACAGATGTTTTGTCTATTTTCTGTCAAAGAACATGAAAAATAAAAAAAACGTATATATGTAAAATAACAATGTGTGACAAATAAAAACCTTCCTATGGAATCACATGTTAAAGGTTGTTGTCATGATGATGTGTGATCCCCTCTTTGACTCAATGATTCCAGATGTTCCAAACTTTAGGATGTCATCACATGTTTACAGAGGTTCTGCTGGATTCTGGAGCCTGACGAGGTCACTGTCATGTGACCTGGATCATTAGGAAGTCTAATTAACAACAGACCGGGACCTTCACACCAGGATGGACACACAGCGCCACCTGCAGGCTGGACTGGTGACACCAGGACCGCCTATCAATGACACTGTGTATAGATCATAATGACGAATGAACAAGTAGAACATCCTCTGACCTTGAGAGAGAAAAGCTCAAAGTCCCGTGTCCACATCAGACCAGGACACGTTCCTTCAGCGGCCCGGGGGTGAGTCCATGTCACTGCAGGAGGAACCTGAGGAACCTGAGGAATCTGGAGAGCCAGAGGAACCTTGGGAACCTGAGGAACCTGAGGAACCTGGGGAACCTGATGAACCTGAGGAACCTTGGGAACCTGGGGAACCTGAGGAATCTGGAGAGCCAGAGGAACCTGAGGAACCTGAGGAACCTGGGGAACCTGATGAACCTGAGGAACCTGAGGAACCTGGGGAACCTGAGGAACCTGAGGAACCTTGGGAACCTGATGAACCTGGGGAACCTGGGGAACCTGAGGAACCCCTTAGTCAGAGGAACCTTGGGAACCTGAGGAACCTGAGGAACCTTGGGAACCTGAGGAACCTGAGGAACCTTGGGAACCTGAGGAACCTGCTGACAATTTACTCTTCACACTGATGTATGTGTTTGTATCTCTCACTGTGTGTCTGTGTGTGTATGTATATCTGTATGAGTGTGTCTATGTGTGTGTTTGCGTGCGTGCGAGTGTGTCAGCGTTTCTGTGTTAGTGTGTTGTTGTGTGCGTGTGTATGTGTGTGTTCGTGTGTGAATTCATTCTGGTGTCTCCGCTCTGACGTTTCCCTACGTCGTCGTGACGTCACCGGAACGATGCGGAAGTCGCAGTCACCGTGGAGAACGTAAACTAATGTCAAGAAACCGCGTAAAAAACAAGAGAAGAAGAAAAGCAGGAAGAAGAGAGGGAAGAAGAAGATAAACAGGAAGAGAGAGAGAAGCTGCTCTTCTTCACCGGCATGTAGCGTTACTCAACTCCCCGTTACTGTTACTCTGCGCTCCGTTACATCTGGCCGCCGGTCGGGGGACCGGTGACCGGCCCGGTTCAGAGAGTCCATCCCGGTTCTTCTCACGGTTTCGCGGATCAGTGAAAGCTGCGAGTCCCGCTTCGTCCCATCCCATGGAGGGTAAGTGACGGGTCCGCGAAATCCCATTGATAAAACCTGGATTTAACATTTCTCTTGAGATCAACCACACCAGACAAAGAGCGGAATAAAACTGAAGGTTCATTCTGATTCAACTCAGTCTCCTGGTTCATTCGGCGGCTTCGCTTCTCCAGTAATCAGACGTTTCCACGGGTAAACCCTCTACTTTCACCGGGCTCCTCTGTTGACGATGCTCGGTTCTTAACGCTGGTCCACCCCGCTCAGCGGGACCAGCACCAAACACAGGTTTCTGTAAAAGTCGATTTCTGTAAAAGAGAGCCGCTGTTTGGTGGATTATACACCGGCCGAACTGTAAAGTGTCTCATTGTGATGTATTAACAGCTTTGAAATAAGGTAAATGGATGTGTTGCTTGGATAAAAACAAAGAGAAACGTTAAAGTGTCGGACTTGTGAAAGGACCTCTGGGTGTTGAGGAGGGGAGCGGGTGTTCCTCGGTTGTTGTGAGTTGTGGATGAAGGTACAGATTGAATGTGAGTGACGGATCAGGGAGGTGAAGGTCAATCCACCGGCTCCAGCAGAGAACGACAAATGAGTTCGTTTGGTTCAGTGATGCTTCTTTTAACTGTTATTATCAATCACATCACAACTTTTCATAATAAACATCTAATCCTTTAAAATCACAAATAACGTGAGAATCTCCGGAGCACGTGATGTGGTCCATCATTAGGATAACATGACCCCTGGTGTACAGGTCACACTCGACCTCCATGTTAGCAGATGGGACATGGACCAACTAAAAAGTCAAAGCAGACGTTAAATAAATGTTCACAGACGGTTTCTGTCATTTCAGATCGTTCTTATCTCACTGATTCAAAGTTTGGTTAGAATTATTTATTTGACGATATAAAAACCGAGTGAGACTGAATCATGATTTGTCGGATGGGTGTGTGGGCGGGACCTTGTTGCCATGGCTCCAGCCCACGATCACAACAGCGCAGACTCTGACTGCAAATTACATCATCACCACCAGGGGGCAGCGTTTGTATCTGAGATATTTTAGCTTCATTTCAGGAGGAAGTGGAGACGCGTAGTCGTCTTTATTCACAGACAATGATCATTTTCAATTTAAATTTGTTTGTTTCTTAAAAATAACGAACTATTTACTGTCACACACACACACACACACACACACACACACACACAGTCGTGTTTTTACTGACAATAATAGAAGAAGAAGAAAAATTAAACCAATTAAACCCTTTAATTGATCTGATCTTCTCTTGTTTCAGACTTCCTGTCATCAGCCCTCCTGTCTGAGTCCAACTCCACAACCTAAGGTAGTGCAACACTGCACATACACACCCACACACATATGCACACATACATACACGCACACACACACACACACACTACCAGTTTGTCGGTGAAGCCTCAGTCGACTTGTGTTGTCTCGACTGGATCCTGATTCAAGCTGTGTGTCATGGTTCACAGTCTCACACAGCGCCTCCTGCAGGATGTTCAGAGTTATTCATCATATAGGGTCAGGGGGAGCTGGAGCCAATCCCAGGTGACATTGGGATTGAGGCGTGTTCCCACTGGACAGGTCACTAGCAAGTCACAGAGACAAACAACCTTTCACTCTCAGTCACAGAGAGTCTCCAGTTCACCTAACAACCTCACACACACAGGGAGAACATGTGAACGCGACCCAACCCCAAGATCCTTCTTCCCCCGAAGAGACCGCGCTAACCACTGCTCCACGTGACGCCTCATTCCTGTAGCATTTCATGAAAAATTACATTGTCATTTTTCTCAACTCTGCAATGAAAATATGACTCAGATTGTTTCACACGATCTCAACACAAGCTCAGTCTGATGCAGACTGTCAGTTTGTAATTTTTAATAATAGTTAAGTCATCTGAGAAAAGAGTGATCGCAGGAAACAAGGTTTATGAGTCGTGGGTATTTTATCAACTTGGAACCAGCATCAGAACCGAGCCGTCCCCGTGAGGCCGCTCAGTGCGACGTGCACCGAATCAGTCTGCTTCACATCAAGTGAAACATCCAGAGACGTCAGTGGGAGGAGCTGCTCTGACACGGGTAAGACCTCACTTTTCATTTATTTTCACAAATGACTATTTAACAATAATTAGTTATACATGAAAAATATCACTGAATGTGTTGGAACTTCAACAGAAAGAAAAATGTCCTCGTCATTAACAGATCCTATTTTTTTAAATGTGTTAATTCAGTTAAACAGTTAATCTGGAACATTAAGCTCGTATGAAGCTGAAAGATAGAGTTGTGATTGGTCCTTCTAAGTTGACGTCATCCTCATGTCACAATGTCTGGCCCCGCCTCACTACAGGGCACTGTGACATCACTGCAGGGGGCGGGGTCAGAAGCGGTCAGGATGAATAATCAGTGTCTGTGATGTAGCTTTGCATGTTGTTGTTTTAAAGCAGCTCCCAGTCCGAGCAGGTCACCTGACCCTTGACCCCCATACTACTGACATACCCCTCTAAGCTATGTGCTGCCATCTGTTAGAGCTGCTCCTCATTGGCTGATGGAGCTCAGGTCTGTAGGCCACGGAGATAGGGATTGGTTGGCAGAGTGCCTGGAAGAAGGGGGCGTGGACATCAGCTGATTGATAGAGATCGGAAGTGGAGGATGGAAGAGGAGGAGGAGGAGGGGGAAGAGGAGGGGGAAGAAGAGGAGGAAGAGGAGGAGCCGGAGGAGGAGAAGCCAAGTAGAGTCGGTAAATCCACAATGAGCCGGTTCTGCTGCAGACAACAAGTGTTCATCAGAGAGAGAACGAAGAGGGCGAGGGAGGATAAAACAAGGTTACTCTCAGCAGAGAGAGCGAGAGAGAGAGAGAGAGAGAGAGAGAGAGAGAGAGAGAGTGACGGGACGAAATAGCGAGGAAGGAAAAGGAGGTTACCACGGCAACTCAAGGGACGTTGCTGCAGCGGCGAGGACTCCAGGACACACAGGTGAGGTTACAGTCTGTGTGTGTCTGTTCGGACTTGTGTTGGTTTCATAAAGATGTGAGTGAGTGAGTGAGTGAGTGGATTGAGCAGTGCATGCTGGGAGGGGGGAGGAGGAGAGGGAGCAGTGGGTGTTGGGGGAATCCTATTAGCAGAGTCCAGGAAAGTAGGGCTAACTGGTCTGATCAGTGTGTGAGCTGCAGAGCTGTGTCAGGAGCGTCTGGTTCTCTGCTGGTCATGTGATCTACATGGAGACTTCTTGGTGCTGCGGTTCGTCGGTGGCGACTTTGATTCCGGCTGTAAACTGAGGACAGAGTTCAACCTCTGATAACAGCCTCCACCTGTCAGTGTGTGTGACGCTGCTTCAGTAACCAGACTTCATCCAGGAAAACCTGAACGTTCAGCTCAGTGAAAAATAACAGGATTCAGATAAAAACAACACCGAAACAATTCATACATGATCCCAACAGGTGACTCTTCTGTTGATCTGTGAAGCGTTGCAGCTCCACAGTCTAAACCTCCCACTCAGAACCGACGTGAGGATGTGATGATTAACCACGGGTCACTGAACGCCTCAGCATGGTCTGAAATCTGTCTCATTTACAAAACACACCTCTTTATTTACGTTCTGCCATTTGAGTTTCAGTGTCGATGTCACGTTGATAGATTTGTCGTCACTCAGTCCAGCTCATCCCTCCACCTGCAAATTCCTGTGCATTATAAATACCAAACAAACTAACCATATCACACACCTACGATTCAAACACATTATAAAACTCAAACACAGATTCTGATGTGAGAGACTCGGCTGATTTCCATCAGTCGGACTCGTGTTGCTTCCTCGGCTCATTATTCACATATTTCATGGGATGAAATCTTCAACAGACAAAGTCGTTGATGTGGTCCACAGCGGAGAAGAGAATCACGTTTGTTTTCCAGCCTCCAAATCAGAGACTTGTGTAAACTGATCTTGTTTTTAGTTTGAACAGAAACAGAGACTTTTGCAAACGATGACGCCCACGTTCTCTTCCTGATTGGTTCTTATCAGTCACATGACTCGACTCCCAGCGGTGAACACGAAGCGTCGCTAACACTTCGCTCAGAGAAAATAAAGCTCTGCTCTGACTCGTCACCATCACTGCTCCGCCTTCAGAGGAGTTTCTGTTACAAAGCAACCAAAGGCCGAGGAGGCGATCTACTTCCTGTTTACATCACATGACCAGTGTATGTGAATGGTAGGGGTGGAAATATCCAGGCACCTCTCGATTAAATTCCTATTCAGAGATCTGTGATTCGATTATAGAACAATTATAGATGCAATGAATTTTATTTCTATACATGATTTATTTCCCATCACTGTGACTAGAGCTGTGCATCTTCACTAGCCTCATGGTTTTTGCTTTAATCGGTATTTTAGACTGTTACTGTTATTACAAGTGTTTCATTTGCAAAATAAGCTTTTTACTAAAAAAAATCTGACTCCAACCGTCAGTTTACAAAATGGTCAGTGATCTCCACATGGATTTGACTTCATTCAGACTTGTGAGCTGCATCTTTAGTCTTTACTGTATCAGTGTGGCTCCCCCTAGCAGCATGGAGGAGCATTACTCCGCTTATCAATAAGAGAATCTGCTCTTCTGATGTTTATTAATCATCACACTTTGAACGGATCTTTATAAAAACCTGATGAAATACTATTTATGTTCATAGATAAATAGGGTGATGCCTCACACAAACTGATAACCACATGTAGTGAGTTGTTAATCGATGTCGGATAATGAATTATGATCGTTCTGGTCATTTTAACCCTGATGTGTGTGTGTAGCAGATGAACTACGTGCACACGTGTTTAAATACTTGTCATAGACTCTAAAGCTAATCAACAAACTGTTCAGGACATAAAAACTGATAAGTGTCTGTTTATTGTTAAAGTGAAAAGTAGCACAGGTCAGCTGGACAGTGGAGGAGGACACTCCGACAAAGACGAGCGGATGTTTAATGAGCGTCCTGATCCTGGAGCAGCGCTGGTTATGCAGCGGCAGGACATCGCTCTGACTCTGCACCAATGCAGAATCGTCCAAGTCGAAAAAACGATAAATTCCCCCCGTTTAATATTAAATCAATACGGTTTGACTCTTAGTCCAGAAGGATTTCTTCCTACATTCAGCAGATGAGACAGTTTGTACAAAGGCCCTAGTTTCTCACCTGAGCCCACTACAAGCTGCTTTTCTATTAATAGACAAATCAAACTCACACGTGTCACTTGGCGCCTGCTGGCCCACATATTCCTGCCGCCATGTTGGAGGGTAGCCAAGGACATGAATGGACTTTTAATTACCACAGTATTTAATCTTATCAGAGGGTAAGGAGGACTCAAGTGGTCTGAAAGGCAGAGAACCAGAACAGCAACTTTTTGTATTCTTTACAGATCGTTATAAATTAAAAGGAACTTAGTTAGTACCCCGCTCCAGCGCTGTTTGTCATATATTCTTGTGATTGCAAAATGTTTGGAATAAACCTCCTCACATATCACTATGAACCCTATCAGAACACTTACCCTAGAACTTCTTTAGAGACCACGACAACTTTGAAAGGACTTCTCAAACCTCAGTGTCCTTCAGAGCCTCCTCAACTATCCTAAAGCTGCTTCAGTGACTGGACAGCCTGGACCTCCACAATACCCTCAAGAACCACTAGAGCCTCTTAAAGAAAACATCCACATCCTAAATGAAAAATTATATTTTCTTATTAACCATGAGAACATTTTTAAAGAATCAGTTTTGGACTCATCATTAACATGTCGAGCATTTAAAGATTCCCTAAAAAAAACTAAAGCACAATTGAAACATCCTAAATGTTCCCTTGAATCTTTTCAATTTAACCTCTTCAGGGATTCATTCATCCTCAGTGATCATTAGAATCTTCTCAACTAACCTAGATCTTCCACCAAACAAATCCTCTAAAGGACCACAAGAACCTTGTGGCCAACCTCAAAGAGACTGTTAGAACCTGCTGAAGGACCACGGCCCACGAGAACCCTCTAAGGGCCGCTCGGCCTCATCGGTCGCTCTTCTCTTTCCGAAACGGAGGGGCACTTGTGATTGAGTCAGTTAATTGTATGAGCTTTGATTCTCGGGCTCTATCCTCCAGTAACTGCTGTACATATTTTGGAATAAAAAAATAAGAGGTTCTTGATGAACTACAGACTCAGCAGGTAATTTCACATTAAATACACTGCAACAAAACACACAACATGAAAGATTATGGGTTCGGATGTAAGTTTGAGAGTGTGTATGTGTGAGAAAGAGCATTCTTCTGCAGGAGTTTAGGAGTTTCGATTACTTGGATTTGTGTAGGAAGTAGTTAATCAGCTACTTTCTTTTGTGGAATAAAATAAATAATATTAACTTTGTTAATATTATTTGTCTTTGTGCTGCAGGTTGAAGACACGATAAGCAGATGGAGAATAGACCAGCATGTATAGTCCGGATTCTGATCCCAATCAACGACATTTAATGAATACCTTCATGGGTTCCAGAAGGTCCTGGGGCCCATTGTGCAAATAGCGAGGGCCCACGGAAACAGAAGATCTGGACTTTGAGGTGACTGAGTTGCCAGCATGTCCCAGGCAGGTAAAGTCCTTCACCTGTACGTTGAGGTGAGGTCTGTCGATGAGGAGGAAGGGCAGGTTCTTGAAGGAGGAAATAGTGGATCTAGCCACCTGACTCTTTCGTGCCAAGATGTCCTCCCTCACTCCCAGAGGAGCTCCACTCACTCTAGTCCAAACCGCAGCCCAGATCTTTCACCAATTACTCGGCATCACACCGGGCGCGGGACTGAAAGCTTACCCCCTTCCAAGTCCTCGTCCAGGCACTCCGTCAGCTTCCAACTTCAAAACCCAGACGCAACAGGATCTCCTACACAGTTCCATCGGCAGAATGTGTTAAATGATGAATTTTCTCAGTTACTCCAGGTCATTTCACCTGGAATGACCGGTCCAGGCCGGCATGGATCACTGGGACGCGCCCATTCATCTGACATGGATCCCTACCAGGAAAGGTTACCGATCTCGCCATCTTCTATATCCTCTGGGAGGCTGACTGTACCCACCACACCCACCACCAACCGTAGGTCCTATGATATCCAGGCGGTGGAGGGTGAGGACGGAAGGACATCTGTGGTGACCTATGGCTACATAGAAAAAGCAAACATTCATAGCATGGGAAGCCAGCGTGAGTTGGACAACCCTTTAAATAGAATGGAGGGGCAAACACTACCTGCCCATCTCTGTAAAAGACTGAGTGACCCAGTGTCGTGCAAGGGTCAGCCAGCATGGGGGGACCCTTACACTAATCACCCCAACCCGTCTCATTATCAGGGTACGCAGGGCTCCCCTCACCCGCAGAGGGCTACTTTGGATGCTGTAGCCACCTACAGAGCCTGGGAGGAGTTCGGATCCTCAGAAATCAGGCGACAATGTGGCAGTCACGGCCCAAACAACTGCAGCCCAACTCTGCCACGGCACTACCAATCCCCTCGCTGCAGGTCCTGGGGGGGGTCCCCCGTCCTGACCCGAAGCACCCACACCCTGCCATCCAAGTTGCAGCTCTTGGAGATGGACAGGGGAATCTGCCGTAGTGCAGTTAATGGGCTACCCCGAAGTCCAGCCTCTGACCACCTGTGTGCCCACACTGGTTACTCCTCCCACTCAGTGGTTCCAACCTCAACCTTATACTCGCATGGCCTGCCTCAGAGCCATCAGAGGCCATGGACAGGGGATGAGAGCCCCAGGTTGTCCAGCAAATTTCATCCACCTTTACCTGCGGGGAGACCCACAGACATCCAACATGAGATCCCATCTAGATCACCCCCCCTCAGCAACCAGCACAGGACTGGCCACCAAACAAGTGGAAACTCCCACCACTGTGTTGACACTAGCTATAATGCTAAAGACAGTAAACAGTACTGTGCTCACAATATGTCAACTTTTCCCAGCAAGAGTCACTCCAAACCATTACACTGTAGTAGCAGAACCAGGGATGCAGTTGTGGGCAGGAGAAGTGTCTCCCCCTCCTTACATGCTGAAGTGGCTTGTACGTTAGCTGTGGAGGCTACCAAATTGTCCAGTACTCATGTGTCTCCCTCGCCTACACCTTCTCCAGCTGAGTCACTGAGGTCAGAGAGTCCAAAGATGGTGGCATCATTCCTAAAAGAATCCCAACCATATGCCTCTCTTCAAGGTCAAGTCTCCCCTGAACCTCTGTCGGGGGACAACCAGAACCACAAATGGAAAACAGACAAACCGATACCTCAAACCAGACTAGGACAGGCCTCCCCCCTCTTGTCCCAGACAGGCCTCTCTTCCTCAGCATCTCCAGCTTTACAGGCTAGGCTGCAGAGAGTTACTACTTCTCAATCTCCAGCTTTAGACCCACAGCAACAACGGAGTTCATCACTAAGTAAAGACATGTCCTCCCTGCACCGCTACCAGCCACCACAGTACACTGGAGGCCGCAAAGCACCCGGTATGGAGCTGAGGCAGCAGAACAACCTCTTCAATAGATCACCTGAACTCTGCAGGAGACTTCTCTCCAGCCAAAACACAGACGCTTTGCCTGTGAGCTGGACCTCCAGGCACCAGGAGTGGAGGGACACTGGACCAGTCCAAGACAGGGACGAACTCTGTGATCAAGACTACAGACAGACAAACTGTAAAGTTTACACTCCAAGCAAGAAGGAGAATCACAGGATTGATAGAGAAAACAAAGAAGTCATAACGTCAGTGCAGGGGAACCAGAGGTCAGTTGAAGGCGTATCCATGGATCACAGGGAGGAGGTTCAGGACCACAGTGGGGCTGGTGGGACGTCTTCTCAGAGCTCCAGTGGGGTGACAGGCAGCGTGGGAGACAGTTTCCAGCTGGAGAGAAACGACAGTCTGTTCCCTGAAACCTCGAGCCAGTCGAGCCACGACACGACCGACACGGGCTCTGGGATGCAGGTCGGCTGCACAGCGGGATGATGTGGGGGTGGTTGTATTTACATGCAGCCAAACCCTGTGTGTGTGGGAAGCTCTGAAAAGAGTGGCGTGATGTTATCTGTCTGTCTTCAGAGCTGAACAATAAAAGTTAAAGTCATGGTCTGATGTCATATTTACATCATAACAATATGTTCATCCTCATCATTCGATTCTATTTCATCAGCCTCTGTTCATTTCTAAGACAAATGAGTTTGTACAGCGTTAATGATCAGAACATGAACACAGAGATGATTTGCTTGGTTAACTATACGTTCCATTGGGCTTTGCAGCAAAGACTCATGGGATATTTGAGTTCAAACATCTGTTTTTATTGGAACACCAGAACAAGCATAACATAAATATAAAAATATAATGGATACGATAATAATAATAATAATGAACTATACACTTCAAAGTGTGTCTGTTGTAAAGCTCTGTCTCCTACAGTAGAACAAGCGTTGTCACCGTGTTTTGTTTCCTCCTACAGTCGGACAGCGGCTCAGCTTCGACTGCTTCCTCGCGCTCGCAGAAGATCGCCCAGGCCAAGTGGGACTTCCTGTTTGGAGGCCAGGGGGAGGAGCCTCGCTGCTGTCGAGGTGAGTGAGACAGATCAACGTCTTTTCATCTGGGCTCACATTTGTTTTGATGTTCTTTTTTCAGAACAGAATGAATATGCATTCAAATGATTGGTGAATAAACCAACACTTGAACACCATCCACTGTGTAAAAGTTGATATTGTTATAATTATTTTTGAAATAGACAGTGAGTCTAAAATGGGTTTATTATTCTTCTTTTCAGCACAGTTTCAAGTTGAAATTGCTGAAGTTTCAAGTATTTATCCATTCAATGAAATGAACAAAATTCTTCATTGTTGTGGTATGTGGACAGCAGCAGTAATAATGTGTTGATATTGATATCAACAGCAGTATATATATATATGTCTATTGCTTCTTTTAGCAGGTTATTGTATTGTTTCTTCTCTCCATTAAGTAAACAAGCAGCTTCACCAGCTCCCACTCTTCTTCTAAGCCAATTAGCTAAATCCTAACATCAGCGAGAACACGGCTCAGTTCATGACTCTACTCACGAGCATCACTACAAACCAGCACTCACTTCTGGTTCTGTGTTCAGGACGCTGTTGTACTGATCTGGAGTCTGTGGAAGTCTGTTGCCTGGTAAAACTGAACTCGCTGATTAATCATCATAGACCAAAAAGTGAATGATTGAATCTCATGTATTTAATCAGTTGAAGGTGTCACGTCGACCCACCTCTCAGAAACTTGATGATATTTCATATTTAACTTATCATTACAATCTTACATTAACTTGAGTAAAGGAATCAGTTCAGTCATATTTTCTCTCTGTACTTTACCGTTAGTTTTCTTAACAGATTTGTTAATTTTTCCTTCCTAGAAATGAGAAAACACTTTAATTGCAAAGTGCTCATGAGGCTACCCCCCCCCCCCCCCCCCGAAGACAATGTGGAGCCTCGTTAGTTTGATTGACAGTTGATGGCACGTTCCTTATTCACATTCTTTTCCTTCAGATTCACTTGAAACATTTGAAATTGGAAACATTGAAATTTAAGTGACATGATGTATTGATCATGATCTTAATACTAGAGAAATATATTGATTGGCTCTGGTACAGAATGAATGTGGTTTGTTATAGATGAACATTTTCATTTAAAATGTTCATCAAATTAGGTTTGGATGAGTGTAGATATACATATGTATAAAACTGTATCATCGGCATATAGATGCATCTTCACCTGCTTAACTGGATGATTTCCTCCAGTCCTCATTTAAACAAGTTGATACAGGAATGAATCTATTATAGATCCCAACTTCGGACTTTATTAGTCACAGTAAATATTGTTATGTTTCTTTCCTTTAGCTGAAGAATCATCCTCAACGCCACTGACCAGTGGCTTTCCCAGCCCCACCCCTCCCTCCTCCCTACATCTGAAAACAGCTAATCAGAGGAGGGGGCGGGACAACCAGGGTCCAAAGTTTTCCCATCACAAAGTGCGGCAGGTCGAGGTGGAGCTGGTGACGCCTTACCTCACAGGCACCAACCGGGAGACGGGTATCATCCGCCGGAGCATTAAATACTCTGAAACTGATCTGGACGCTGTTCCGCTGCGCTGCTACAGAGAAACCGACCTGGACGAGGTGACCTGGTCTCATCCGCTGTTATTTCATCTGGACATTTTTGAATGTTCATGCATGATCAATATTTATAATGACCTTACAGGTGATGCGGGCGGAGGCGGAGTCAGCAGAGGAGGCAGAGGCGGACTCGGCCTTTGGGAGTAACCGCAGCGTCCAGGCAAACTACAGCCTCAGCCCCGCTGACGCCCCCCCGAAACCCCGGACAGGACGAAGGGAGGAGGGGGAGGAAGAGGAGGAGGAAGAAGAGGAGGAGGAGGAGGAGGAGGAAGTAGTGGTGAGCTGGGCCAGTGTCAGGATGCTAGGAGACAAACAGAGACAAAGAGCCACTAAAGACGAGGACGAGGTGTTCGGTCTGCTGCTGAAGGGGTGAGAGCTCAAAAACACATCAGACATAAATCAGAAGGTTTGTATTTTACACAGAGTTCATCCTTCACATTTAGTCCTTATTGATGGATTCACATACAAGTGGTCCAGATACCAGATCAAACATTTGATCCTAGCTTCATGAGTCTTGTTGTCTGGAGTTCCCTGTGACCACATCTTGACTTCCTAAGGCCTCAGCACCACAGACGTTAAAGTTCAGTTTGTTTCCTTTTCAGGCCGTCGGAGGCTTCGACCGAAAACCACGGAGGCCTCAAGTCTCCGATCTCTGTGGGCAGCCCCCGCCGACCCTCCGACAGCAACCTCGACTCCTTCAGCCGCCATTTTGAAAGCATCATGGAGTCTCACCGGGCCAAAGGCACCTCGTACAGTAGCCTGGACAGTGTCGACCTGCTGACCTCTGGATCCACGTCCGTGTTCACCTTTGACCTGCCGACCCTCACCCCAGAGATCCAGGTAGGATCATCAGCACACGAATCACCAGTCGTGTTATGACCACAGAGCTAACACTGCTGTGTCTGTGTTCAGAGTCAGATTTGCGACAGCGCCAAGCAGATCATCGAGCTGAGCTTCGCCCCGCTGGCCCGCCCAGACCCGGTCTCCACCTCAGAGACGTCTCGCTCCGACATCAGCCTCGGTGCCTCGGTGGCCCGGCTCCGAGCGCGGTCCGGAGACGACACTGGCCCTCCGGTCCGCTCCAGGTCAGAGAAGGATTCGTGGCGTCGCTCCAACCTCAAAGATGGCTTCCGAAAGGCGAGCTCGGCCCCGTCCCTCCACAGCAGCCCCAGGTGAGTCAGAGCTGGTGTCGACCCCAGCAGGGGGCGCCCCGGAGCCTCGGGTCATCTGTGTGGTGTTGGTTTGGTTCAATGCACATGAAAGAGGGTAAATACACTAAGGCTGGAGGTCAATTAATTATCATAATTTGTACTAAGAACAACAATGAAAAGAAATATTAAAGCCACAGAAAAACCTGTAAATTAGGTTTGAAGCATCGTTTCTTTTTATTTAATTTTAATCTGTGTATTTTCAGCTCTTTTGAATGAACTCAAACCTCGAATTCTGCGTCTTGTTCTGGATAAAGTTTGTAGACGCAGATACTGATGTTTCTGTGATTGGATGATATCAGCTGATAAACTCAGGCTTTGATTTAAAGGAGAAAGATCCACATGATTCCAGTGGACACTTAGAATAGTGACAATCAGAGATTTGTTGTTTTCTTTATTCCAAACACATTTTAGAGCAGTGATTTTCACCCAGCGTGCCGTGAGAGATCGTGAGGACTGATGTGGGAAATTATCTAATATCTAGTGTTGCACCGATGATTCGCCTCGTTTACCGAAATCGTCACATCGGTAATAATCAAGACTTTCACCGATATCAGTGGCCGATGTTCATTGGTATTTGTGGTTAAACCGCTGGGCACGTGCCGCGGCTGGTGTGCCCCAGAATTTTGTAAATGTAAAAAATGTGCAAATCACTGTTTGAGTGAATCCTGCTGCAGTAACATGGTTCAGCCACATGATGGAGACAGAGAGACGCAGCTGGTTTCAGTTAAGTGTGTGTGTGTGTGTGTGTGTGTGTGTGTGTGTGTGTGTGTGTGTGTGTGTGTGTGTGTGTGTGTGTGTGTGTGTGTGTGTGTGTGTGTGTGTGTGTGTGTGTGTGTGTGTGTGTGTGTGTGTGTGTGTGTGTGTGTGTGAGAGAGACTACACATGAGTTTAATTATAGTGTGTCTGACGTGGAGTTGAGCTGAACACACACAGCGTCCAGTGTAGGTGGAGAAGAGGGGACCAGCTGCAGAGTTGTTCTCCTTTATTTAATAAATCTCTTCAGAGGTTTCTATTGATCAGCAGCTGTAGGTCTTTTGCTCTAGTTTATTGATTATTTGTCGATCAGTCTTTATTCTTGGAAGCAAATCGTCGCTGCTGTTAAAGATAAAGAGAAGTCTCTGAGTCTCAGGCTCTGGACGACCTGGATGTTCTCCGTGCGTCTGATGATTAGTTTTGGTTCCACATCCTCTTTACGTCCAGATCTGCACCTTCGTGGTTACTTCCACCAAATCCCTGTGGTCTCATGTCGTGAGTTGCAGTCAGCTGATTGTTCAGGTCAGACGCTGTAAGCTTTCAGAAAGCTGAGGAAACCTAAACCTACCTAAACTATTTATCAATCTGAATAAACATGTTTTCAGTTGTTGTTCTTTACCTCAGAGGAGATCGTCTGTTCCTCTTTGTGTGAACTGAGAGAATCAGAGGTTTGGAATCTGGCGACTGGACGTTGTTGATGTTACAAAGGTTTCGTCTCTGATTCGTTGACTCAGGACTGAGAATCTCCTCAGACCTCCTCACTCGTGTGTGGGTAGAAGTCAAACAGCTGAAGCTGCAGCTGGAGGTTTGTGTGTCTCAGTCGGAGGCGTCTGGACTCGGTCCACTGGGTGTGGACGCAGAACTCAGATTCAAACTCAAACCTTATTGTTTCCAGTAGAAAACAAATTAAACTCGTGAAAAACAGGATCACACCCAAACTGCTGCTGCGCACACACACACACACACACACACACACACACACACACACACACACACACACACACACACACACACACACACACACATATACACACACAGTTTTATCAGCCTATAGAGGGAAATTCCAGATGGATCAGTCAGTAAGTATTTGAAAAAGAAATAAAGAGAGAGAGAAAGAGAGAGAGACCTCTCACTCCTGTCAGAAACCAGAGACAGTCCCTGAACACAATCCTCCTCCTCCTCCTCCTCCTCCTCCTCCTCCTCCTCCTCCATTCCTCCTCCTCCTCCTCCTCCTCCTCCTCCTCCTCCTCCTCTCCTATTCCTCCTCCTCCTTATTCACGTTGATCTTTTCCATCTGTTGTCTGGCTGTCCTGACCTCTGACCTCTGACCTGCTTTCACTGGGTTTGAACTTTTTGCTCTCTGTCTTTAGTTCATAACTTTATATTAGTATTTATTATAAAGGTTTAATGTTAGAGTTAAAACTGCTTCAAACAAAGTTTAGTTTAGGGTTAAGCGTTGCTAAAAGAAATACGATTAGCTAGTTTAAAAATCCATATTGTTATTGATTTTATAAAAAAATATCACACACAAAATAACTGTTATTCTGAAGCTGATAAAACATTTGACAAGAAATCAAACTTTTTTTTTTCCTCAAAGAAGAAAGTGAAATAAGGTGCAAATCATTGAGACATTTAAAAACAACTGTGAAGACTGTGGTTGTAGAATCGGCAGTTTGTTTTTGAGGAAAAGAAAAAGATAGAAACTTCTTCCAGGAAGGTGCATGGAGTGAGAGGAAGGTAAGAGGAGACAAAGAGAGGAAGAGGGGAAGGAGAGGACGGAGGGAGGAGGAGGAGGAGCGTCCCCGGTCCAACGGGGGAGGAAACACAAACCTCCATCCCCTCAGTGAAGGAAAATAACTGATGCACGAGAGGGGCGGGACAAGAAGATCCGGCTGAGGAGGAGAGGAAGTCGTGTGGAGAAGTTGTTGAGAGGGAAAGAAGACGGCAGAAAGTTTTTATAGAGCGAAGGAAGAGAAGGAGGAGGAAGGAGCTGACAGAGGTGAAGAGGACAAGTCAGACGAAGGAGGACGACTGAAAACAGACGAATCCGAGAAGGAGACACATCTGCTGATGAAACCAACAATGACCTCAGCAGATCTATGACATCACTCCGTTCCCCGCGGTGAAGCCTCCTCAGATCACAGCTGTCCATGTGGATGTTGTTTGATTGGCGGCTCTGTCGGTTACTGACATCATAGACTGGGTGTGAGAGTGTGCTGGCCCCGCCCACTACTCATAGTCATGGCGAGCTACCTGCTGTGCTTGGGGGGCGGGGCTCTGGATGACAGGTACATGTACGCCCCGCCCTACCCAGCTGTTTACAGGTGAGTCCGCCCCTCAAGGTCATTTAAAAGATTTAAATTCAGTTTCTCTAAAGTCTTTAATATTCTGCTGTGACGTGTTTACACTCGTTTCCTGTTTAGCGTCTCACACATTGTCGATTTTAGATACAAAATAAATCAATCATTTTATTATTTGTTATTATAATTCATAAACTTAATTTCAAGTTATCACTGCAGCTCATGTCAACTCTGCTGAAACCTGAAATTGATGAAAAGGTTTTTCCAGACGCTCAGAATGTGGAACTAATAGAAAACTGTGGAAGTTATTCTCTGTTTCATTAAACCCTTTTCAAAAGAATAGTAATGAAATGTTATATTATATTATATATCCAGCTCACATGTGTCAGCACCAGGTTGTAACTGAAGCTCTGCGTCAGGAGACTGAACCTTCACTGTGTTCTGCCAGTGGAGTCGTTCACGTTCTACTTCACAACGTTCCCATTTCAACCCCAGTCGAGGAACTGGATTTCCTGTGTGACACTGCCGTCCCACAGTCAGGGAGCAGAGGCTCATGTTTAAGTCGTGTAAAACTCACGTAGTTTATATGTCTTGTTGATGTCAGACACGTGATCAGGAAGTATCGTGTTTAATGGTGTTTCCTACTTCACGGTTGAACGGAGCCGTGGTGTAGAGGTGGATTTCGGAGCAGATCTGGGTAGAGCAGAGAATCCAGGATTAAACTTTTCATTTTCTTTAACCTGGTGAGATGATCAGTTCGTCTTGGCAGAGGTCTGTGCTCTCAGAGCATCCTTCTAGTCCATTATGGATTATTGTTTCCATGGTTTACAGTGATTTTTAGAAGAGTTGGATCATGCTTGACACAACAGCAAGAAACTCAACTAACAGCAGTCTGAGAATAGAGCCGACAACATTTCATATTTTAACAGATGTTTAATTAATATCCACATGAAATGATGGTCGTCCTTCAGCTGGGACACAAACCCGAGGAGATTTAAAGAGGAGGACAAAGCTGTGACATGTGGATGATGAAGTTTCTGCTGTTAACATCCTGCTGAGTCTCAGAGGTTTGAGGACCTGTGGTTGTTCTGGGTTCGGTTCAGTTTCAGTGTTAAAACTCAGCAGGAACCGTCTCTGAGGCTTCAAACAGAATCACTAATCAACCTGTGTTTCTAGTTTCTGCTGAATAGCGTCCCTGCAGGCCGAGGAGCTCCTCCGGAGTTCAGAGGTAGTTTGCTGTTTTAACTTTGGACTGAGCATCCATTATAGATCAAGCACTTGTTTCCCAGTGAGGCGTGAGCGGAGCATGTGAGAGGAGAACAAAACACATCACGGATATCAAACTCATGTGGATATCTCACTTATGAGAGATCTGTGACTCGTTTAACATCAAATAGCATCAGATCTGTTTTTACTCTCTGGTATTAGACGAAGTTTAATGTCGTCTCAGAGTTCAGAAGAATTTCGGGGCATCAGATCATTTTGAGGCTGAATCCTAAGAATCTACTTTAAAGGACCCCATTACCAACAAGGATGAATGACGGACATATTTTTGAGAAGCCATGTTTGGGTGCGCTCGTCTCTTTGAGTCTTGTCTCTTTGAGTCTTGTCTCTTTGAGTCTTGTCTCTTTGAGTCTTGCTGCGTTTGGTCTCCTCTCTAGTCTCCTCTTATCTCCTCTTTAAAAAATAAAAAATGGAGAGGCGATGGACTAGTGGCAGAAAATGATGGACATCAGACTGGAAGGTCTCTGGTTCGACTCCTCGCAGTGACAACATTTGACATCCAGGTGTTGATGGACAACACCTGGATCTGTTCCAAAGTCCAGGAGGACTCTCCCTTCCCCACTGTCTGAGTGCCCCTGAGCAAGGCACCTTACTCCCCCAACATCTGCTCCCCGGGCGCCGTGCATGGCTGCCCACTGCGCTGTGTGTCCTGCTGTGTCCACCAGATGGGTCAAAAGCAGAGGACAAAATTCCGTCCCACACACATGCACAGTGTGTCTGTGCATGTGTGTGGGATCAATACATGTGTCTTGTTTCTATCTCGAGTCGTCTCGTCGAGACTTTCCTCGTCACTTTGAAAAGAGATGGAACGAACTATCACAGCATCAACGTCCCTCGTCGTGTGAACGATAAACTGAAGAGTCATAGACAGAAACATTTGAGTTTGATTCGTCCAGTAGAAAATCACAGACTGGTCCTTTAAAGGGTCCATATTGTGTACAATACATTTTCTGGGCTTTTACTATCTGTAATGACTTGAAGGGGCCAGTAGGGGGCCTCAGAGCATGAAAACAGACTTTGTCCCTCGGTCCATTCTGAGAAATGTGTGATTGAAACGTCTCGTTGCGTACTTCCTCCCCCGTATGATGTCACATGGGATCGCACTCGTCTCTCAGCCGGCACCGGTCCATCCTCCGAACCCCCCACCTCCACTCCTCATCACCACCCCCCCTCCACACTGAACGGTACACCAAGCAGACTTGTTGCTGAGCTAGCAGCTTGTTAGCTACCACAGGCTAACCACGACAAACAGCACTGAAGAAACCCTGCAGAGAATGTGTCCGTGCACATTCCTCCTGAGAACGTTTCTGTTCGAGACCCGTGGCCGTGTCGCTGTGCTCAGTACGGAGTAGTGTTCACGTTACTCGGGACGTTACTCCCACACTGACTGTCCTGAAGACGTGGACAGACATGAGGACGGTGTAACTTTCCTTTCAGAAACATCCGGTTGTAACGACTGTAAACATCTGGCTGCTCTTCTGTAGCTGCAAACATCACGTGACTTTCACCTGTGTTACCAGAGGGATGCACCAGAGACCGGTGATAGGCCTGGTCGCCTGTCACTCAGTGCAGTCAGCCAATCAGAGGAGGGGCTCAAGAGGCAGGTCTGCAGCTCCAGAGAGGACGGAGAGAGGACATGGACACAGTGCGGCTGTTTGTCCACTTTAAACCACTGATACATCATCTTAGGGGACCAATACCAGAAAGGTGTCAAATATGGGGTCTTTAAACCGGGACACACGGGAAAAAAGTGTGTTTTTACATCTGTTGTGTTCATGTTGTGCGTCCTTCTGTGTGCAGTGTGTTTTGGTGTCGGTCTGGATGAACGACAGCTGAGGGACACACCCTGGATAATAACAGTCTCTCACTCTTTCCTTCTCTCTTTCTCTATATTTGTTTCTATTTTCCTCTCTTTCATTTTCTCCCTCTGTCTTTTGATCTCAGACTCGTTTTCCTCTCGTCGTCTTTTCTATGACTATGAATTATGTTTGAGTCCACAAAACTCTTCTGGAGGCACAGGGGTAAAACGTGTTGCATCCAGCTCAACTAAAGTAACGGGTGATCGATTCTCCAGACTGTGATGTCATCAAGTGTCCACAAGCCCCGACTTTCAAATTCAACAGGAATCAAGGTCATTTTTTACAATGTTGAGAATATCCAGCTTTATATGAAAGTTTCTGTCCAATCAAATGTTGGGTATCATCAGTGTGTTTAACCTCTGACCTTAGACTCTCTGACCTTCAGTGACCTCTGTCCAGTGCTGGGTCCTTTGATCGTCTGGTGCTGATCCCTGTTGAGCTCTGGGTGTTTCTGAGTGGTCGTAGGACACAGGACGGTCGTCCAGTCCAGCTCTGCTGCTGGTTTTAGTTTAAAGCTCACCACAGCTTATAAAGTTAAAAACAGTCATTCTTATGTCTTGACTAGCTTGTGTTTGCGGTAGAAGTTCTGAGGCTCTATATTTGTCAGACTTTGGTGGAAGTATCTTGTTCCAGTGTGTGAATGCACAGACGTCCGAGCTTCATCTGATCTGTGACTCGGTGCCGCTGCAGTCGGAGGACGATGAATGAAAAAGGAAAAGAAGAAAGAAGAGTTTCCTGGCGTCCGGTCGAGTGAAGTTCACTGACTGCTGGTTATTTCTGTCCTGGATGAATGGGTTGTGTTGGCGGAGGAAGGAGTCGTCGACAGAAACATCCGCACTCACACTCTGTTCTGTCTCGTCCGCACAAACACACACACACACACTTGTCCCTCTATAGGACACTCAGGGACATAAGGCATTCCTTAACCTGAACCACCACAACTAAATGCCTAACTCTAACCTAAACTTTAAACTAAGTTATCAAGTCCCTCAAAAAGCCTTTGAATTTCTGAGGACCAGACAAAATGTCTTTACAGTGATGGTGTTGAACCAAGATGGCCGTGATGGCTGTAGAACGTGTGTGTCTGTGGTGTCGACCTCAGTTTCATTCACTTTCCTTTACCCAATACAGAACAGTAAAGTCTGCTCGTTCATGTTTCTGTCTGCAGCAGAAGGATCTCAGGTCACATGCTGCAGCGCCCCCTACGGGCAACAGGATCTATCGCATCATCCATCTTTATTTACAATCTCCAGTCTAAGCTCAAATAATTATCCTTAATGTGCGTATTCCATCGATCTTACCTACATGTTAGTCTGAACACAATAATGTTAGCCTAAAGTAGATAAAGGCTTATTTATTTTATATTAACATGTGGTTATAAACAGCATTTAGTGAATTATGATCATTTAGAGCCAAACAGACCATAAAGCACCGGATGCTAGGGGGGTGGATACCACAGTACGATGGACAGCTAGGACCATCCAATGGGGGTGCAGAGTGTCCTCGATCTCTGAGTCAGGTTCCCACCCCCTCTCCTCCAAAAATGGTTACTTCTGGTCTCAGTAACCAAGATGGCGCTGAACATATGACAAGCCGATGCTAACAAACCAATGGGTGACATCACGGTGGTTCGATACCTGTTCCCATGTCACTGTCCCTGACTCAGTGGAGAGAAGCTCCATGAAGGGAAGTAGATGCAGTGGTTCGACCACTTCCCACTTTCTGACTCTCGCTCACAACTCGAGAGTCTGACTTCACTTCCTGTTCGAGGTCCACTTTCTGTTTAAAAGTCTGATGGAGGACGGCTGATGGAGGACGGACATGTCTCAGGAGCGCCAGCGGCCGATAGGTGCGTTAAATTCAAAATGATTGTGCTGGGCTCGGGTGGATGAGAGTAAATGAAAGAGTATTGATCCCTGAGGAGACGCCGGTCGACGCAGCAGCAAACACTGGACTCGGACACGTGAGGCTGAGGAACCACCTGTTCACTGACCACCACACGGGGGGGGATCTTCAGGTGATGATGAAGCTGAGCGGCTGTTTGACGCGTTCGTGTGGAAACTGTCAAAATAAGTCTTGAGTCTAATGAGTCTTTTATCTTTCCTTCTAAGACCCTTACTGCAGGAACAGAACAGGAACAAGACTCAGAAAAGAAACAGGAAGTGAGAGTCATGAGATAAAGTCCTGTGTGTGTGTTTGTTTGTGTGTTGTCAGGGAGCGTCTGGTGAACCGCCCCCCCGAGCTGCTGTACCCACAGGCTGACGTAGCGGAGCGCCTGGCGCTCGGCGGCAGCGACGACGAGCTGGCCAACGGCACGAAGGCCGACCTGCAGGCCGCCAAGCGCCTCGCCAAACGCCTCTACCACCTGGACGGCTTCAGGAAGTCTGACGTCGCCCGACACCTGAGCAAGAAGTCAGTGTCCGTCTGTGTCCTCATGTTTGTCATGTGTCAGTTGTTCTTCTTAACGCCGCTCTCTGTTTGTCTGTCTGCAGTAATGAGTTCAACCAGAAGGTGGCAGAAGAATATCTCAGTAACTTTAACTTCAGCGGTCTGAACATCGACCAGGCGCTCAGGTCAGTCCTCACCTCGTCTCCTTCAAACTCTTCTTCTCAGATGAAACTGTTGTAGTTTTCATTCAAGGGATTTTAACAAAGAAGATTTTTAGAATATAAAGTTGACGTCAATGAAAGTTTCTGATGCAGATGTTTCACATTAAAAGTCAGAAAAGTGACAGAAAACATCATCTGAGCCACTGGAAGACTTTTAATGTGACAGGCAGGAAGTAAAGAGTTTGATTGACAGTGAAGCTAAAGATGTTTCTCTGAGGTGGAGGAGACTCAACCCAGAGGAACAAGAGAGAGAACATGGAGGAGCTGATGAGTTGACGATCTGTGGTTTCAGGTCGTTCCTGAGGCAGTTTGCTCTGATCGGAGAAACTCAGGAGAGAGAGAGAGTCCTCGCTCACTTCTCCAGAAGATTCAGACAATGTAACCCAGAGAGTCTGACCACGGAAGGTACCTGTCTGTCTGCTCTCCTGTCTGTCTGTCTGTCTGTCTGTCTGTCTCTCCTGTCTGTCTGTCTGTCTGTCTCTCCTGTCTGTCTGTCTGTCTCTCCTGTCTGTCTGTCTGTCTGTCTGTCTGTCTGTCTCACCTGTCTGTCTGCTCTCCTGTCTGTCTGCTCTCCTGTCTGTCTGTCTGTCTCTCCTGTCTGTCTGCTCACCTGTCTGTCTGTCTCACCTGTCTGTCTGCTCTCCTGTCTGTCTGTCTCACCACCTGTCTGTCTGCTCTCCTGTCTGTCTGTCTCACCTGTCTGTCTGTCTCACCTGTCTGTCTGCTCTCCTGTCTGTCTGTCTCACCACCTGTCTGTCTGCTCTCCTGTCTGTCTGTCTCACCTGTCTGTCTGTCTCTCCTGTCTGTCTGTCTCACCTGTCTGTCTGCTCTCCT
The DNA here is from genome assembly GCF_947347685.1 of Pleuronectes platessa. Classification (NCBI taxonomy): domain Eukaryota; kingdom Metazoa; phylum Chordata; class Actinopteri; order Pleuronectiformes; family Pleuronectidae; genus Pleuronectes; species Pleuronectes platessa. Next base: position 26,267,476 of record NC_070637.1, read on the forward strand.
GTCTGTCTGCTCACCTGTCTGTCTGTCTGTCTCACCTGTCTGTCTGCTCTCCTGTCTGTCTGTCTCACCACCTTACTGTCTGCTCTCCTGTCTGTCTGTCTCACCTGTCTGTCTGTCTCACCTGTCTGTCTGCTCTCCTGTCTGTCTGTCTCACCACCTGTCTGTCTGCTCTCCTGTCTGTCTGTCTCACCTGTCTGTCTGTCTCACCTGTCTGTCTGCTCTCCTGTCTGTCTGCTCTCCTGTCTGTCTGTCTGTCTCTCCTGTCTGTCTGCTCACCTGTCTGTCTGTCTCACCTGTCTGTCTGCTCTCCTGTCTGTCTGTCTCACCACCTGTCTGTCTGCTCTCCTGTCTGTCTGTCTCACCTGTCTGTCTGTCTCACCTGTCTGTCTGCTCTCCTGTCTGTCTGCTCTCCTGTCTGTCTGTCTGTCTCTCCTGTCTGTCTGCTCACCTGTCTGTCTGTCTCACCTGTCTGTCTGCTCTCCTGTCTGTCTGTCTCACCACCTGTCTGTCTGCTCTCCTGCCTGTCTGTCTCACCTGTCTGTCTGTCTCACCTGTCTGTCTGCTCTCCTGTCTGTCTGCTCGGCTGTCTGTCTGTCTCACCTGTCTGTCTGCTCTCCTGTCTGTCTGCTCACCTGTCTGTCTGTCTCACCACCTGTCTGTCTGCTCTCCTGTCTGTCTGTCTCACCTGTCTGTCTGTCTCACCTGTCTGTCTGCTCTCCTGTCTGTCTGTCTCACCTGTGTGTCTGTCTCACCACCTGTCTGTCTCTCATCTCTCTGTCTGCTCTCCTGTCTGCTCATCTCTCTGTCTGCTCTCCTGTCTGCTCATCTTTCTGTCTGCCTGCTTACCTGTCTGTCTCTCAAGTGTCTGTCTTTCACCTGTCTGTCTGCTCACCTGTCTCACCTCTCTGTCTCTCAGACAGCATCCACACTCTGACCTGTGCCGTGATGCTGCTGAACTCTGACCTTCATGGAAACGTGAGTTAGATTTTTATCTTTAATCAAAGATCAAAAAATAATGTTATTGATAAAACTATTTACTGTGTGTGTGTGTGTGTGTGTGTGTGTGTGTAGAACGTGGGGAAGCGGATGTCCTGCAGTCAGTTCATCTCCAACCTAGAAGGTCTCAACAATGGAAAAGACTTCCCCAAAGATCTGCTGAAGGTACACACAGGTGTGCGTGTGTGTGTCCGTGTGCGTGTGTGTATGTGTGACAGTAAAACACTGATTATGTTTACAGTGTTTTTCAAAACAAAATATTATTCTTCTCCTTCACGTGATTCATTTAAAATAAAATAGATTTTTATAAAATAGATAAATAAATGATTATTTTTTATTATTCATATTTTATTCAGGTTAAATCCTCGTCATGTTTTCAGATGATTGTCACAGATTTACATTCAGCTCTGTGAAGCCTCAGATGATTGACAGCTCCGAGGAGAGCAAGGGGCGGGCTGAAGCTCCTCGTCGTGCGCTGATTGGACGCTGCAGCCGAGAGAAAATGCGCATAGAGAGAGAGAGAGAGAGGGGAGAAGAGGGGAGAGCGAGCAACAGTCCAACTGTTCAGAGTCTCAGAGGAGAGGAGAGGAATAAGAAAAGAGTGGAACAGAGGAAGAATAAAGGAAGAGAGGAGCAGAGGGGGAGGAGTGAGCTCACCTGACGGAGGGATTTTCCTGCAGGAGGTAGACAATAACAAGCAAAGGAGGAGGAGAAGAAGAGAGGGGGTGAAGTCGGAGTAAGAGGAAGGAGGGATTCTCTCTCTCTTTCTCTCTTTCTGTCTCAAGCAACAGGAGAAACTCTCCTCTCCTTCACATCACTTCATCCCTCCCTCGGTCGCCAGGGCTGGAGCAGGCTGACGTCAGTTTCGGGGTGCTCTCTCTCTCTCTCTCTCTGTCTCTCTATCTCTCTCTCTCTCTCTCTCTCTCTGTCTGCGTGTGTGGGTGTGCTCGCTCGCCCCTGTCCCCCTGCGTTCTGTGTTTTGGACGTGCGAGCTGCTGCTGATACGTTTCCTCCGTCGCGCAGATTTCTTTGCAGTCCAGGGATTCGCCTCCATCACCTTCTCTTCCTCCTCTTCCTCCTCTTCCTCTTCCTCCGCTGCACTCGGACGTTCATCAGAAGAAGATCAAATTTTATTTATTTATTTTTGAGTGAATGTTTTTGTGGTTTTCTGATGATCTGATGAATTTCGCATCACTGTCTCTGAACTGTTGATGGATTAGACTTTAACACACACAGAGTGTGTGTGTGTGTGTGTGTGTGTGTGTGTGTGTGTGTGTGTGTGTGTGTGTGTGTGTGTGTGTGTGTGTGTGTGTGTGTGTGTGTGTGTGTGTGTGTGTGTGAACGCTCTGACCTGTTTATTGAGTCGGGTCCTGATCTGCTTGAACTTAACTTCTGATTAATTATCTCATCAGATTTTTTAGTTTGATTTATTTAGACGCGTTAATCAATAATAAACTTTTTTGGTGTCTGGTGGAAAAATCTAGATTTTTCTTTACATTTTTTTAATATTTTATTGGAATTTTAAATCTAAATAGATTGTATAGACAGTCAATGCAAATTATAGTCTGTAGAAATTATTTAAGTATTAATATCCTAATATATATATATATATATATAGCTGGTTAAATATATGCGTTAAATGTTATTTGTCAAAGATATTGATCAGAGAGTGATTTTATTGAACAGCAGTAACTCTTTCCCGACAAAAGTAATTTCAGCATTTTTCCGTTTGTCGTAATTCTTATAAAACACTTTTTATTTTGAAATTTTAAATATTTGACTCTTGTTTGTGCGTCGTGAACACAACCTGTTGTTTAAACAACAAAGACGTTGACTCTTCAGTCTGGTGCGACATCGTGTCCATCAGCTCTGATTTCTGATGTGAGGCTGACGAGCCCCCCCGACCGACCGGCAGCAGGATTATGACGCTGCTGTGTTTTTATGCATAATGAATAAAGCTGGATCCATAATGCAGCAGGCTGAGCTCTGAGGACACGGTCAATCCAGACTCACAACCAGCGTCCTCACAGCCTCCTGGGATCTGGAATCTAAACTCTGTGTTTTCACTGACACCGGATCAGAAGAAGAAACTCTGGACTCAATCGTTTTTCTGAGCTGGTCTAAAGTTTGAGTTGAGGACGAGTTTGTGAAGTTGGTGGACGACGGTCTTGGACATAATAATTACATAATTCAAATCTCCACCATGATCGGTGTCAACAGCATCCACTCCTCTGGCCGCATGCGGTCTCGGTCCCTGTGCTCGGTCCGGAGCGGGCGAGACTCGAGGGACACGGACCCGTTCAGGTATCCCAGAACCCCCCGCTCCCGCTCCCTCAAACCACTGGCCTTCCCCGACCTGCTGGGAAAGACCCAGGACGGACAGCAGCACCTGCAGAGCCGTAAGAAGAAGGTAGAAGCCTGAGAACCCGGAAACTCCGATTTCAAATAATCGTTTCTATTAAGGTGTTGTTGATGGGCCATGAGGGGGGGGGGGGGCGCTACAACACCTCAGTTCTGATGTGATGGGAAAGCGCAGTGAGCTCAGAAAATATCAACGTCCTCGTAAGAAAATGAGGTTCTTTCATCTTTGATGGAGAATAAACAGTTTGCAGGTCACAGTCTTCATCGTGAAGATTCTTCATATGAGTCGAACCGAGACCAGTGTCTGTTTTAGATCATATTTAATAATAATTATTAATTGTGTTTCACTCAGTTCAACAGTGTGAAAGAAAAATGTCCCACAGACACACACACACACACAGACACACACAGACACACACACACACACACACACACACACACACAGTACATGTGACTCTGTGTTGTGTCTCCTCAGACTCTCTACAGCTCCATCAAGAACGAGAAGCTGCAGTGGACCATGTAAGTTTCATCACAGTGCAGACGTCTGAGGTGTGCGTCTGTGTCTGTGTGTGTGTGGGTGTGTCTGTGTGTGTGTGTGTGTGTCCCTGCTGCTGCCGACTCCCTTATTTAAGCCTCTGTTGCCATGGTAGCCGTCCCCTGCATCTGTCCTCTTGGTAGTTACAGGTCATGTGACATGTGACTGTCCACACACGTCTCGGTAGCATTTAGCATCTGTCCTCCTCGTGTCAAAAGGAAGTGAGACACACGAGGATTTAATGTTATAAGTAATAATTGATCATGAACGATAGTGAGATGAAATCTGGTGAATTGTTAAGATTGTTTCTGCAGCTGATTCATTTCTGATCCCTTTGTCTCAAAAGGACCAAAGTGACGTCTGAAGCGTACGTGTTTAAATCTGGCAGTGCTGCCCCTGGTGGTCAAAACGAGTTACAACCTCAGAGATGTTTTCACGTGATTTTGGTTAAAAAGAGAAACTGAATTGGTCAGGTTTGGTTTCAGGGGATTCTTCTTCAGGTCAGAGAGGACGAGGAGACGTTTGTGGGGACGAAGTCTGAATGAGGTCACTGAACCTGCAACCCTCTGTTTTCTCTTCTCTGCTGAAGTGATGAAGAGGAGTTGAGGAAGTCGATGTCGGAGTTGGCTGACGTGCGAACAGACTCCGCCTCCCACACCATGAAGCGACTGGGTGGGGGGGGGAACCCACTGCTTGGCGTTGCCCAGCAGGCGGACGGCGAGCTCTACAAGAGCGGCTTCCTGGTTCGGAAGGTCCACGCCGACCCCGACGGGAAGAGAAGTATGTCACTTCTTCTTCTTGAGCTACTACAAAATTAACAGCTGTTACATTTTAATCATTTTTTTTTTTTTGTCTCAATGTGTTACGTTACTCATGACGCATAATATCCCATGATGCCTTGTTTCCTGCAGCGCCGCGGGGTAAGAGAGGCTGGAGGTCTTTCTACGTCTTGCTGAAGGGTCTTGTGCTCTACCTGCAGAAGGTAAACACATGAACTACATTACCCAGCAGCCCCTGTGTCGCACACACACTATGCATATTTTTAGATGCGTGGCCCAGATCCAACTGATTTCAGGTCAGAGACAGAACTGAACTGTCTTACTATTTTAAACGCTATTATTTTGAAATATCTGGCACAATTTCATTATAGGTTCTTTTATTTTGTGATGTCATCAATTAATCTCAACCAATCAAATCTGTTTATTTTCATAACGAAGATCAAAACAATGTATTCAGTTTTTCTAAATATGTTTAAAATAAGTGAAAACTTAAAACATTTTCTCGTCTGATATTTAATAATATAAAAATCACTGCTCCAATAATCGAATACTGGGAATCCAGTCCGTCAGTCTGTGATGTCACGTTCTCACCTGCACGCCGCTCTGTGATTGGCCGACAGGACGAGTACCGTGCGGAGCGGGAGCTGACGGAGGAGGACGTGAAGAACGCTGTGTCCATCCATCACTCGCTCGCCATGCGGGCGGCCGACTACAGCAAGAGGCCCAACGTGTTCTACCTGAGGACGGCCGACTGGAGGGTGTTCCTGTTCCAGGCTCCGTAAGAACACACACACACACACACACACACACACGTTTACTTAGTGTCTATTTGTTTGTTTTTTGTAAGGTTTTTATTTTCGAGGACAAAAATAAAAAAAGATAAATAAACATCACTGAACAAAACCCACCTGCTGCTCAGACCTTCAGGTGTGAAACATGGAGTTTGGTTCAGTCGTGTGGACGAAGCCTCGGACACATCGGGAGGTTCTGAGTGTGTCACATACTTTTATTAATGTGAACGTCTCCTGGGCCACAGTGAAGGAATCAGCTGACATCATCTGACCTTTGACCTTCTTTTATCAACTCTTCTATTTAGTATTTATCATCTCCTGAAGAGGAATCAGTGAACTCTCTGGAAGTTTAATTAAAAAGCATTGCTTCATATCTCCTGACCAGAATTTTTTCAACGTCATAACAACACTGAAAGACTCTTAGGTCTTATTTTATTTAATTTTTTACCAGAATAACGTGACGTTCAATATATTCTACTTTAATTTATCCACAAACAACCTGATGCCCTGATGAGTGTGTGAGTCCAGCTGCTTCAGATCTGTGTTTTCCTGCAGGAGCGCAGAACAGATGCAGTCCTGGATCACGCGCATCAACGTGGTGGCGGCCATGTTCTCGGCTCCGCCCTTCCCGGCGGCGATCGGCTCTCAAAAGAGATTCAGCCGCCCTCTGCTGCCGGGATCCAACACCAAACTGACCCAGGTACAGATGACCGAGAGTCGCTGGGGATTGTGGGTAAACTCCATATGTGGAAGCCGCACAAATCCCAGAATCCTTTGCTTTGACTCGACAGGAAGAGCAGGTCAAGTCTCATGAGAACCGCTTCAGGGGCGTTTCGTCCGAGCAGGCCGACCTGACGACCTCCACGCCGAATCGAAAGGTCAAAGGTCGTGAGCTGGAGGAACAGAAGCTCCGACAGGATTACCTGGAGTTTGAGGTGATTTTCATGCAGGGCCATTTCCTCTTTGAGTAAAACTTTTAAAGTTTTAAATACAAGTGATGACACAGTTTGACGCCAGCTCGACATTTTCTACTGTTTTTAATTTGCTGTTTCATTCTGTGTCAGATGATTTGACGAGTGAACGTTTGTGTTTATATCTAATTTTCATGTATGTGCATGTTTGTGTACGACTTCGTCTTCATCGCAGCAGATTCAGTTTGATTGGTGTCGATCACTTAAAGCAACACGACGCTGTTTAATAGCTCGTTAGTTAGAGAGCTGGTGTTATCATTATTATTTTATCACTGTGTCATAATGTAGATGAAACCTGAACTGAATTTATACTGTTGATGATGCTTCACATTGCTAGGCTAGCTGTTTGCTTTGATTGCATTCTTAATGCTAAGCTAACAGCGGCTGGCTGTAGTTTCTTATTAGTCTGAACATGTGACCCTCAGTGATGTCCTACTCTTAAAGGACAAACGAGTGACATCACTGACGGGGACACCGTTAACGCCTCCGTCTCTGTCCTCTACAGAAAACTCGTTACGGTACGTACGCCATGCTGCTCAGAGCCAAGCTGGCGAGCGGAGACGAGGACCTGACGGCCTTCGAGTCTCGGCTGTTTGACGACGGAGGCCTGCAGAGGACACACTCCAGTCCCTCGCTGCCTCAGGACGCCGCCAGCAAGGAGAACATTTGTGGAACCAAGACGTCAAAGAGCTTAAAGGTCACGTCGTCAACCACCAGGGAGGGAAGTAAGAAGAAGAACGGGAGCAACCAGCCAGCTGAGCTGCAGAAACAGAGCAGCCGCCGGGAGGAGGCGCCGTAAGACGGCACGAGTCTGTCTGCTGGTGAGGCTGGAGAAGGACACGAAGCATCATGGGTAACAGGCTGACATCCTCCTCTCAACCTTTTCTATTAAACCCCAGTTAGACTGTGATTGGCTGGGCTAAGGCGTGGGAGATCATCGGGGGAAGAGACACTCGTCACAGAAGAAGAAACATCAGAGGCTGATGTTGAAACTTGAAGACGCCATTTCTGCACAGAGCACAACCGCTGCTGAGTTTCAAAATAAAAGCTTTACTTCCTGTTCGAGCTTTCATTTCAGGGACTTTGTGGAAGTGATGCAGATTAAACTTAAACATCAGAGACTATTGTGTTTGACGCCAGGACCCTCCAGGACCCTCCAGGACCCTCCAGGACCCTCCAGAGCCCTGAAGGACCCAACAGGACCCTCCAGGACCCTCCAGGACCCTCCAGAGCCCTGAAGGACACAACAGGACCCTCCAGGACCCTCCAGGACCCTCCAGAGCCCTCCAGAGCTCTGAAGGACACAACAGGACCCTCCAGGACCCTCCAGAGCCCTCCAGAGCTCTGAAGGACACAACAGGACCCTCCAGGACCCTCCAGAGCCCTCCAGAGCTCTGAAGGACCCTCCAGGACCCTCCAGGACCCTCCAGAGCCCTCCAGAGCCCTGAGGGACCCAACAGGACCCAACAGGACCCTCCAGGACCCTCCAAGACCCTCCAGAGCTCTGAAGGACACAACAGGACCCTCCAGGACCCTCCAGAGCCCTCCAGAGCCCTGAGGGACCCAACAGGGCCCAACAGGACCCTCCAGGACCCTCCAGGACCCTCCAGAGCTCTGAAGGACACAACAGGATCCTCCAGGACCCTCCAGAGCCCTGAAGGACCCAACAGGACCCTCCAGGACCCTCCAGAACCCTCCAGAGCCCTGAAGGACACAACAGGACCCTCCAGAACCCTCCAGAGCCCTGAAGGACACAACAGGTACCTCCAGAACCCTCCAGAGCCCTGAAGGACACAACAGGTACCTCCAGGACCCTCCAGAGCCCTGAAGGACACAACAGGACCCTCCAGGACCCTCCAGAGCCCTGAAGGACACAACAGGACCCTCCAGAACCCTCCAGAGCCCTGAAGGACACAACAGGTACCTCCAGGACCCTCCAGAGCCCTGAGGGACACAACAGGACCCAACAGGACCCTCCAGAGCCCTGGAAAACCCACAGGTACATCCTGGACCTTACAGGGCTCTCTGCGACCCTGAAGGACCCTTCTGGATCCTTCTGGACCCTTCTGGACCCTTCTGGATCCTACAGGATCTGGTTTTGTCTGAACTTTTTGTTTAAGAGCGACAAACACTGACCTCATGCTGCTTCTCCTAGCAACCGACAGGGAGGCCGGTTGCCTTGCCGACCACACATGACAGACAGAGTGTGGGAGTGTTGCTGCGACGACCAAGCAAAGGGGGGGAGGTTGAGAAGGGGGGGGTGAGAATCCCGAGTCAGAACGCACAACAAACACACAAAACTCCCTCTGTGTGTGTGTGTGTGTGTGTGTGTGTGTGTGTGTGTGTGTGTGTGTGTGTGTGTGTGTGTGTGTGTGTGTGTGTGTGTGTGTGTGTGTGTGTGTGGAGGCTGAAACAGTTTGTTTTCTGTCGTTTTTCTCCAGCTCTGCTCGGAGCTCAGATTCTGTCGGAGGATCGTTAGTGACCAAACACTGAGCAGCAATCAAATCATAAATAATTCTGGAGATAAGAAAAGAGGAAATGAAACATAAAAGAAAATGAATTAAACCTTGTTAACAAAAAATGATAAACACTTTGAATGGTTTGTAATTATAATGAATATGTGACTTTCTTTCAACACCAAATTAAATCTACCAATCAAACTTTAATAATAATAAACATATAATGTAGTTGCTGTTCATTCGAAATGAAAAGAGTTTGATGTTTGCTCTTGAATGAATCCGTCCACATCGTCTTCGTCACTGATGAAGAAGAAACGTTCATGTGAAATGATGATTGATCAGCTGGAGGAGAAGGTGTGAAGTGTCAGGGACCAATGAGAATTCATCGCTTCACCTCCGCATCGTTAACAACAGCAGTCGTTACGATCCTCCTCCTCCTCCTCCATCTTCCTCCTCCTCCATCTTCCTCCTCCTCCATCTTCCTCCTCCTCCATCTTCTTCCTCCTCCTCCATCTTCCTCCTCCTCCATCTTCCTCCTCCTCCATCTTCTTTCTCCTCCTCCTCCATCTTCTTCCTCCTTCTCCTCCATCTTCTTCCTCCTTCTCCTCCATCTTCTTCCTCCTTCTCCTCCATCTTCTTCCTCCTCCATCTTCTTCCTCCTCCTCCATCTTCTTCCTCCTCCTCCATCTTCTTCTTCTTCCTCCATCTTCTTCCTCCTCCTCCTCCATCTTCTTCCTCCTCCTCCTCCATCTTCTTATTCCTCCGCCATCTTCTTCCTCCTCCATCTTCTTCCTCCTCCTCCATCTTCTTCCTCCTCCTTCATCTTCTTCTTCTTCCTCCATCTTCTTCCTCCTCCTCCATCTTCTTCCTCCTCCTCTTCCATCTTCTTATTCCTCCGCCATCTTCCTCCTCCTCCTCCATCTTCTTCCTCCTCCTCCTCCATCTTCTTCTTCCTCCTCCATCTTCTTCCTCCTCCTCCTCCATCTTCTTCCTCCTCCATCTTCTTCCTCCTCCTCCTCCATCTTCTTCCTCCTCCTCCTCCATCTTCCTCCTCCTCCTCCATCTTCTTCCTCTTCTTCACTTCCTCCTCCTCCTCCATCTTCTTCCTCCTCCATCTTCTTCCTCCTCCTCCTCCATCTTCTTCCTCCTCCTCCTCCATCTTCTTCTTCCTCCTCCTCCTCTATCTTCTTCCTCCTCCTCCTCCATCTTCTTCTTCCTCCTCCTCCTCCATCTTCATCCTCCTTCTCCTCCATCTTCCTCCTCCTCCTCCTCTCTGTCTCATGGCAGAGTTTCATTACAGAAAGTTGAATCTGTCGATGGTGTCATTGGAGCAGGACCACTAACCCTCCTGCCCGGGCGTCGGTGGTTCGATGCTCTGAACTCTCCTCATGTCACCTGATCACCACGACCTCTTGTTGTCATGACCTTTGACCCCGTCCGCCCATCTTCGTCTCGGCCTCGTTCACGACCTGCCGACGGACGCAGGCTGTTTGACCTCTGACCCCCAGGTCCTATTCACTCAAATATCCAGTCACACTTTTTGCACTGTGCACTGTAACGCAGCGTAGGATGACTTCTACGGCTTCAGCTCCTCGTCTGTATCCGAACTTTGTAAATACACGTTGACATTGAGAAGCCATACTGTGGTCGGGCTGACGGCCTCGCTAGCGCTCGCTGTGGATTAGGACTCTTTGGTTTAGATATCTCAGAGCGACAGATGTCGACTCGACTGTTTTATTTATTCTTTTCGTCCTCGTTTCTGTGAATGTTTTGGGGGCTTTGCTGCGGCTGAGTGTTGCTGCCAGCTCGCCGACCAACAGCTGTACATACTGTCCACTTCCTGTGAGGTTTTGGTCGTAGTGAAACTTGGACTCTGTTTACACCTGCTATTAAAATGTGTTTCAGGTAATCAGATTACAATCAGACCGACTGAGTAAACAGGAAGTAGTTTTCTTCAGATGCCTGAGTTCAGCGTGAAGAAGGAAACTTCTTCTGTCTTAGTTTGAACCAATCAGAGGAGGACGTGACGTCTGCTGACTCAGATCTCCGTGTGGACACATGTTGACTCCAGCTGTGGATCACGTATGTTTTAATTTCAGCTGTAAACTGAGTCACAAATATGTTTGTATCATTCGGAGGCGTAGACACACAAATAAAGATGAGAGTGAAACTCATTTTGATTGTCTGTGTCTGTTTTTATTCATTTCAAGTGGAAATTTCCAGGATGTTTAATAAGATAAACTCCTGAACGGAAACAGTGGAAACAAACATCTGGATCCTACAGGGGATTCGACACAGATGTTTAGAATATGTACATTAAATTATATTTACATATATACGTTACTACGTTTTAATTCATTCAATTCCCTTTACAAATATGGAAGACAATTTCTGCTTAATTCTAGAATAAATAATACAAAAACATAATGATAAAGAATGACACAATAAGTAGATATTAATAAAAAGAAATGAAAAAATAGTTTTATATATACATAGACGTAGATATTTATATAGATTGATGTAATCGAGATATTTCCTACAGTTCCTGAACGCAACACAGGTATTTCCCGCGGCCGCTCCCCCAGGTGACGAGCTTTAAATAGACCGGAAGCCGCAGGTGAAACACACAGAGAGAGAGAGACCGGTGAGGACATAGCGACAGAGAGAGACCGGTGAGACAGAGAGAGAGAGAGACTGGTGAGGACATAGAGACCGGTGAGACAGACAGAGAGAGAGACTGGTGAGACAGAGAGAGAGAGAGACCGGTGAGACAGAGAGAGAGAGAGAGACCGGTGAGACAGAGAGAGAGAGAGACCGGTGAGACAGAGAGAGAGAGAGAGACCGGTGAGACAGAGAGAGAGAGAGACCGGTGAGACAGAGAGAGAGAGAGACCGGTGAGAGAGAGAGAGACCGGTGAGGACATAGCGACCGGTGAGACAGACAGAGAGAGAGAGACCGGTGAGGACATAGCGACAGAGAGAGACCGGTGAGACAGAGAGAGAGAGAGACTGGTGAGGACATAGATACCGGTGAGACAGACAGAGAGAGAGACTGGTGAGACAGAGAGAGAGAGAGACCGGTGAGACAGAGAGAGAGAGAGACCGGTGAGACAGAGAGAGAGAGAGAGACTGGTGAGACAGAGAGAGAGAGAGACCGGTGAGACAGAGAGAGAGAGAGACCGGTGAGACAGAGAGAGAGAGAGACTGGTGAGGACATAGAGAGAGAGAGACCGGTGAGACAGAGAGAGAGAGAGACTGGTGAGGACATAGAGAGAGAGAGACCGGTGAGACAGAGAGAGAGAGAGACTGGTGAGGACATAGAGAGAGAGAGACTGGTGAGACAGAGAGAGAGAGAGAGAGACCGGTGAGACAGAGAGAGAGAGAGACCGGTGAGACAGAGAGACAGGTGAGAGGCAGCAGGACACCGGGACAGACCCGATCTCCTCCCGTGTCTCCCTCCCCAGCCCCCCGCTGTGCACGCACCATGTTCCCGCTGAACAGCAGCGGTTCTCCGCCTCTGACCGAGCTGAGCTTCGAGCGGCAGTTTGACGACAGAGGTTCGATTCTCTGGATGAAGGACAACTGGTCAGTGACAGTTTCTTTGTTTCATTTTGTTATATTTTGTTATATTTTGTTATATTTTGTTATATTTTGTTATATTATATTAAACATGACGTTACGTCGATTTAAAACGAAACTCCGCTGCGGTGTGAAGTAAACGTGAAGGCGGGTTCGTGTTGTCTGGCTCCCGGGTTGCGTTTCGGCATCGATCCGGTGAACGAACCGGCTGTGGTCACTACACAGTTCCACCTGAACCGGTTTGTTCGATACTGAAGCTGAAAGCTCCGACCCACCGCAAGCAGGAGGATCCAGAGCTTCTGGTTCTATAGAGCGACACTGAGTCTGAGTCAAGTGCCTCAGACAGGTGAGTCACAGGTGGATGACGTCACACCTGTCACATTCCAGGCACATCGCTTCAGCTCCGCCCACAGCTGATGATGAAATCGAATGGAGTTGTCATCATTTTATTATATAATATATATAATGTATAGGGCTGTGAAATGATTAAAATTTTTAATCAAATTAATCACAGGTTTCTATGGATTAATCATGATTAATCACATTACCGATTTTTTCGGAATATTTTTGTGAAAACAAGATTTATGACATTTAACTTTTCTTTTGTGCTGCAACTCAGCAGTTCTTCAGCAGTTATCATTGCTTTTCCATATGGAACATTAATATAATCTTCATCCTAAACAGAATTCGGGCTCCTTAGCCATTGTGTGGTTGAATAAAACTTTTTTTTTAAAATTAAACAGAAATTATTTGAGCTTCTTAGCCATAGGATGGTTGACATTTTTTATATTTTTTGTCACACAACCATTAACCACACCATGATACAATCTAATGCCTCTAAAGGCCCTCTTAGCTACTCGGTCTTTAGCCAGTTGGTGAGGCAAACTAACTTGTTCAAATTCTCTGACAGTAAAGCTGACCGCTTCTTTTGCACAATGTGTCCTGCGAGTGAGTCTGGTTTGGCGCATTCCACTTGAACGCCCCTCGCCAACCAACACATGCTTTGCGTTGCGGTGGTTAGGCGGGTATTGCTACGGTGAAACGATAACGTCTCGCAGAGTGTGCATATCACCTTGGTTTTACTGAATGTTCGATCTTTGTTTTTTTGGAACACGATCTTCAGGTCCAGAAGGTCCTCAGGTTCATCAGAATTATCCATGTTGTTTGTTTGTTTGAATGGCAGCTGCCGTCTGACTGCATTAGAGCGGCGACTAGTGCAGAGGCGGCGGAATTGGAAGGTCCTTCTGCGCATGCGTTAAATGCGTTAAAAAAAAAAACGAATTAATCCTGTAATTTAATCATAACGCGTTAACGCGTTATTTTTCACAGCTCTAATAATGTAATATCAAAATATATTATATAATCATTATTTAAAACGAAGCTGTTTAACTGCTGATATAGAAAGTACAGTTGTGACTAAGCTTTGATACGTGATAACAGCATCATGGTATTACGTTAATTATTAAATTAATAAAATAACTCGTTTTTATTCATCTTCAACTTTTTAACAAATTAATTCAAGTTAAAATATTAATTAACTAAACCCTCTCGTGTTAGAGGATGAACTGTCGTCCGTGCAAAAAGAAATAAACAATTTTAGAGGATTTTATTATTTACTTGATATTATCATGTGTTCATTATTGATATTATTTATAAGGTTTCAAAATTGAGTTTTCTTCAGTTTCAGTATTTTATTACATCTGTGAATTTGTCAATGTTTGTGAAACTAAACTTTGAGTTTGTTAATGAATAAACAGTTTATTAAAATAATCTTATCCTGGAAATCCAACATAAATAAATAAAACAGTTTTATTTTCAGTTCCTACTCCTTTCAGTTAAGTGTGTGAGTGTCACATGACCATGTTTTATTGTACCAAAACTTATCATTTTGTTAATGAAGAGACGTTTTGTTTTTTTTATCTTTTTCCTGCAGGAATAAATCCTTTGCGTTCTGTGCTCTTTACGCCGCCCTGGTGTTGGCGGGGAAGAACTACATGAGGCCCCGCCCCCGGCTGAGCCTGCGGCGGCCGCTCGTCCTCTGGTCGCTCAGTCTCGCCCTCTTCAGGTGAGAGACGTGAACAGTTTAGTGTGTGACTCATAAACTTCAGCAGCTTGTTCACGATGTTCGTAGACTCCGTGTCCAGAGTGGAGTGAAGCTGAAACCCGTCTTCTGTGTAGTGACCAGCAGGGGGCGACTCCACTGGTAGTTTCTATAGATTATGATCATCCAGAGTCAAATAGACCCTAAAGCACCGGATATATAGGGGTGGATACCACAGTGTGATTGACAGCTAGTACCGTCTAATGGGCGCAGGTGGCAGGTGTAGGTGGGCGTGTCCTCGAGCTTAGTCAGGCACCACCCCCTGATCGTCCAAATATGGTTACTTCTGGTTTTAAGAATACCAGTGAGTGTTTACATGAACACACACACACACATACACACACACACACACACACACACACACACACACAGACTCCATAACCTTCACTCCATAACCTCCGTTAACAGTTTCTGTTTTGAAAAGATGTTCTCATGTGTTCTCCTGTGATCCACCATGTTCTCATGTGTTCTCCTGTGTTCCACCATGTTCTCATGTGTTCCACCATGTTCTCATGTGTTCTCCTGTGTTCCACCATGTTCTCCTGTGTTCCACCATGTTCTCCTGTGTTCCACCATGTTCTCATACGTTCTCCTGTGTTCTCCTGTGTTCCACCATGTTCTCATACGTTATTCTGTGTTCCACCATGTTCTCATGTGTTCTCCTGTGTTCCACCATGTTCTCATGTGTTCTCCTGTGTTCCACCATGTTCTCCTGTGTTCCACCATGTTCTCCTGTGTTCCACCATGTTCTCCTGTGTTCCACCATGTTCTCATGTGTTCTCCTGTGTTCCACCATGTTCTCATACGTTATTCTGTGTTCCACCATGTTCTCATGTGTTCTCCTGTGTTCCACCATGTTCTCATGTGTTCTCCTGTGTTCCACCATGTTCTCATACGTTCTCCTGTGTTCTCCTGTGTTCAGCATCATCGGTGCGGTCCGGACCGGCTCCTACATGCTCCACATCCTGAGCAGCGGTGGCTTCAGGAGCTCTATCTGTGATCAGAGCTTCTACAGCGGACCGGTCAGCAGGTTCTGGGCGTACGCCTTCGTCCTCAGCAAAGCTCCGGAGCTCGGTAGGTTCTTCTCCTCGTTCTCATGTTCTCTGTTCGTTACATGATCATTTTTTCTTTTGAACTTTTACTGGGTTTTAAAAATGTCATCTTTACCAGATTAATGAATGCTGATTGTATTTATTTGTTGTGTTTATTTGTGTATTCATTTGTTTGTGTTGCAGGCGACACAGCGTTCATCGTGCTCAGGAAGCAGAAGCTGCTGTTCCTCCACTGGTACCACCACATCACCGTGCTGCTCTACTCCTGGTACTCTTACAAAGACATGGTGGCCGGCGGCGGCTGGTTCATGACCATGAACTACGCCGTGCACGCGCTCATGTACAGCTACTACGCGGCGCGCGCCGCCGGCCTGCGCGTGCCGCGGCCGTTCGCCGTGCTCATCACCAGCGCGCAGCTGGCCCAGATGGCGATGGGGCTGACGGTGTGCGGGCTGGTGTACGGGTGGATGCAGCAGGGCGACTGCCACTCGCACGTCAACAACCTGGTGTGGGCGTCGCTCATGTACCTCAGCTACCTGCTGCTCTTCATCAACTTCTTCTACCACACCTACCTGCGCCGCCACGCCCCCGCCAAGACCGAGTAGGAGGGGCCAGGAGGACGGATTCAGTGACAAGAACCAGGAAACAGGAAGTCACATGATCATCCGAACAATCACACAAACAGTTTTAATTTGATGAACGAGTCGATGACCAGTTGATCGATCAAGTTTAAAAAAACATATCGATCGTGATTCACCGATAAAACTATTCATGAGACGAATGAAGGCATCTGATTGGCTGCTGGATGAGTTCATTACAGTTCCTCTCTGTATTATTGTCATTCATTTCTAATGTTTGTTATGTTATTGTGTTACTTATGTAATTGTCGGTGTGTGATTGAGTTTCTGTCGGAGTTTGGAAGAAAAACCTTCGGCTCTTCAAAGTAAACGATGACGTCAGTTTGCGATGAGAAGAAAATGTTTCATTCATTGTTAATAAAGTTTTTTATATTTATGCTTCTTGTAAAAGTTTGTATTACAATAAGTTTCATTAAGTTTAAACACAAAACAAACAGTTTTGTATAACCACACGTGTATATACAGCTAAGTTTGTATAAACTGTATAAGTGTGTGTGTGTGTGTGTGCGCTGGCGTGTACAGCTGTCTTTGTGGGGACCAGTTTGAGTCTACAACCTACAAAGTGAGGACCTTTTGGCCGGTCCTCACTTTGTCACCCCCCCCTTTAATGTAGGGTTTGGGGGTTGAGACTTGGTTTTGGGTTAGAACCAGGTTAAGGGTTAGGTAATTAGTTTGGATGGTGGGGGGGCTAGGGAATGCATTATGTCGGGACCTGGTATTTGTGAACTACAGCTCGGCCCTCATGTGGAGTCAAAGCCTGGAGCACAAGTTCTTTGTTCCAGAGACAAACCAGAGCCTCCAGATCTGATGACCACATTTATTGAATGGCGAAAGGCACACCATTTTATGATATCATGTTCAATGCATTATGCACAACATGAAGTACAAACGTGTGTGTGTGTGTCTCAGGGTTGTTGTTGCTTCATCTCCCTCCAGCTCTTCCCCAGCAGCAGATCTCGACTCTTCCCCAGAACAACGACACATCCTGGAAGCTTCCAGCCGTTGAACTGGCCGACGCCGGCGTCCCGGCCCATCGCCAGCAACATGGTGACGCTACCTAGCAACCGGAGACGGCACAGTCAGCCAGCGGCTCCATCAGGGAGGTAAACAGACAGGTGTGTGTGTACCTGTGTGATAGGACGTCAGCTCCCCCCCCCTCACACTGCTCACGATGTTCTTCACAGCCACAGCGGCGTGCAGTTGGGCGTGGTACGCCATCTTGGGCTCTTTGACGTCAGTGCAGTCGCCCAGGGCGTAGACGTTGGTGAAACCCTGAACCTGCAGGTGCTGGTTGACCTTCAGAGCGCCGCTGGAGGCCATGCTGGCGGCTGTGAGAGAAAACACACCAGTCTATGCCTGCTGCTGAGTGACCTTTGACCTCAGAGTCACACTGAGGTCACACACACACGTGTGTGGCTGTGTCTGCTTACAGAAGCTGGAGTGGTACGCTGCAGAGTTGACCTTCTGTCCAGTGCAGCAGACGATCAGGTCCGTGGACAGAGTCCCCCCCCGCTCCGTGGTCACCTCCATGTTCTTGTTGGTGACGTTGAGCTGCAGCTGCGACAGGTTGTCCACTTTCTCACCTGTAACACACACACAGACAGGTGTGTGTGTGTTACAGGTGTGTGTGTTACAGGTGTGTGTAAAGGTGTGTACAGATGTGAACGGACCCAGCACCAGCTCCACTCCTTTCTGCAGCAGAACTTCTTTGGCCTGATGTCGGACGCTGGGCAGCAGCTCCGGGTCGGCCAGAGCGATCCGGGAGTGAATCAGAACCACCTGAGGAAGAGGAAGAGGAAGAGGATGAGGAAGAGGAAGAGGAAGAGGATGAGGATGAGGAAGAGGAAGCTATGATGACGAAGAGAACGACAAAGTACAAACCGATTCAAAGTGAAAAGATGTAATTTCATCCTGTGACCTTCACAAAAAGTTCATCACCTTCTTCTCTGGATGCTCCGTCTTGATCTCAGCAGCCATCTCCACACCGGTGGACCCCCCCCCCACCACCAACACAGAGTCTGCAGCCTGGACCTACACACACACACACACGTTAGTGAGCTGACCTGTCTTCAGATCCTCGGTGTCCGTCCCGTCTCTGGACCTGTTTGGTGAAGTCCTCGTACGCCCGGACGCCGCTCTGACTCGACGCCTCCGAGGTGAAGCTTCCAGGAAACGGCCCGTCGGTGCCGGTGCACAGGATGAGGTGAGAGAACCCGACCTCCTGCACAGAGGGTCCTGTTAGCCTAGCTTAGCACAACGACTGGAAACAGCTGGAAACTGTGAGGGTAGCTCCCCCAGTCCTCACCCTCCCCCCCCACAGGACGACCGTCTGTCTGTCCACGTCCACTCGTTCCACTCGACCTTGAAGGAAACTGTCTCCGAACGTGTCCTTGAAGGGGATGAAGGTTCTCTGAGCGAGGCCTGGAGACCACACGGAGGTCAAAGGTCACACAGGGAACATGCTTCTTCTATATAACCTCTGATTCACAATATACAAATAGATATTTAAATAATGATGAAAACAAAAGTGAATTTACGTTTAAAATCTAAACAAATATTTCAAAAGAAAAACCAAATAGTCCGAATTTTAACTTCTGAAATATGGATTTAGATAAATCGCTTACATCAATAAATAAATAAATCAATAGGAAAATGCTCATATAAGCATCAAGCATGTGAGTAATAGTAGACAGTGGGGGGGGGGGGGGGGGGGGGGGGTACCGGGCTGCACCGCCGCTCGCAGCGCGGCCACGTTGTGATGAAACGCGTCTCTCGTGTCGATCAGAGTGAAGTTCAGGTCCCGAGACTTCAGCTGCTGAGCCGCCGCCACGCCCCCGAAGCCCCCCCCCACCACCACCACGTGCACGCTCTCCACTGACGACACCTGGCCACCCATTTCTGCACACAGACACACACACACACACAGACACACACACACACACAATATCACATGTAACCAGTATGTTTTATGCTGAAAGGGACAGAAAATACTAGCCTGTAGGATTTAGTGACATCTAGTGGTTAAGGTGCAGATAACAACCTAGTTACCCAGGACCTTCACTCATGAGAGAGTACTGCTATACTCTTAATTATAACTTTTGCTTGTAATGGAGTATTTAGCTGTAGTATTACTTTTACTTTGGGAACCTTGTATGATTATATATTATGTGTACAGGTTTATGTAATACATCACTACTTGTAGTGGTGGAAGTAACTAAGTACACACGTGTAACTGAATACAAGTGAGGGTAAAGGCCTCTGTATGCTTCTCCGAGTCCGTTGCGGAATGACGGACGGACGGATCGGACGGACCCTTTTTGATTTATAGTTCTACGAGCCTTTTTGTTGTGAAAACAATTCACCGCCAGAACAGTAGATGGCTCAACGGAAGTCGAGCTTAGAGAAGCCTACCTCATGAGGTATATAGAAGAAGTCCACGCTGGTTTATTTACGTCCTCCCGGCTCCTCACACACAGTGAACGATGGTAACAGAAACAGGATGTTGATGACGCGACAGTTTTTGCTGAATAAAGTGACACCCAGCGGGTCAAAGTGCTTATGTTATCGTGTCTTAACGCAGCGGTTCCCCGGTCTTGTTTCCAAACTGCGCTGCTAATTCAACAGCTGCAACAGCTTGAAGCTACACGGAGGCAGCTAGCTCCCCCCCCCCCCCCTCCCCCAGCTTCCACACACAGTCAGCACGGACACCCGATACTAACTACTACCAAGTGTTTGCTTCTAACCTGACGGTGTTTGAGAAACAGTGTCATGAGAGCCGCGGGATTAAAGTCAGCGGGTTGTTGCGCTGTTCCCACCGCAGTTAGCATGGTGGCTAGCCCGCTAGCCCCGTTATCAAAGTTCGTTATAACCGTATGTGACCGTACACACATGCTGTAAGTGCTCTAACCAGCCACCGTCAGCCGGACAACGCCGCTGGCTTAACACACTTGTCACATTAATCATAGAGTCGTAGTTGTGATTTTGGTTTATTGTGATGTAGGGAATGGAACAGGAAGTTTCCATTCCGAAATGCTGGCGTTAGCGGACCAATCACAGCACGGAGAGGGCGTTCCACGTTGGAGAGGGCGGTCCTATCTGTCCGTGTCCGTCAAAACGCAGAAGCTTGTTATTAACGCGCACGCGGAGCTGATCGATAAGTTGATTGACAGGTCTGACAGATGATCAGCTGATCCGGATCAAAAACAGGATCGAGCGTGTGGCATCACGTGATATCAAACACACTCACCGGCTCCTCGCGCGCTCCTCGATCACCGCCGCTCGCTTCCGGGTGTAAGTGCCTCTCTGACGTCAGCTCCAACTGAGGGGAAGAGGGCGGGGCCGCACTGGTGCTGCCTTCATTGCTGCAGGAAATATTTGATTCATTTGCAAAAGAAAAAAAAAATCCTAGAAAGATCAAAAAGTAAAAGTAAATAATAAAACTGATAAATTATGTGGGAAGATATGTTTCCACGGAACATACATTTTGAATAAAATGAACAAGGGAATCACGTGGTCACTTTCACAGTGTCGTGACGTCAGTTAGCAGGCGTCCCTGTGTGGCAGCGTCCTCCAGCGGCGAAGCTGCAAACTGCACCTTCACTCTTTATTTTGTGATTCATCAAATCCCAGCAGTGACCCAGTAACAGCCCGGAAGTTCAAATAGGAATCAAAATAAAACTTTATTACATTTATAACTTTAAGTAAACAACATTATGATGGTAAAGATGATGTGCTCGTGTCAGTGAAGAATCAGCATCAACATATCGCACATGTAATTACAGTGTGTGTGCGTGCGTGCGTAATATAAAATTTCGTATTGGAATACATACAAACACATACAAGCACAAACACACACACACACACAAACGCACACACACATACACGCACACACAAACACACACAAATAAGTAATTTGTTCATTTTGGACACAAAGAAAAGCTTCTCTGCTTTTACTGTGAAACGTCCGAGCTGAAGTTCCGCCGGTTTGTACCGGTGGTCTGTGCTGGTGTCGGTCGGTCGGTGGCTGCCCCGTTAGTTCATGTCGGTGTTTTAACGGAGAAGGTCCGGAGCACGAGAGGAAACATGGAGGAGCCGTGAAGAAGAAGAAACACGTAACTAATGTAAAGACGTAGTGATAGTAACCGGAGAAGCTTTTCGTGTGGTTGTATGAGAAATGTTGTGTTGAAAGATGTGTTGTATGTTGGATTGTATGTTGTGCTGTATGATGCATGTTGTGTTGTATGATGCATGTTGTGTTGCATGATGCATGTTGTGTTGCATGATGCATGTTGTGTTGCATGATGCATGTTGTGTTGTATGTTCGTGTGTCCGCGGTGTCTCGAGTCTTTTGTCCTCCCGGCTTCGTTCCCATGGTGAAGCTTCATCAGCTCGCGAGTCTCTCCGGAAAGAGCCGAGAGCTGCTCGCTGTTTCCCGGCGAACAGTCACGTTACTTTAACGTTACTGTTACGTTTCAGTAAAGTTACATTACAGTTTAAATTCAGTTTAGATAAAGTTTTAGGAAAGTTACACAACAATGAACTACTTCTGATCCCAGGTTGACTTCCGGTTCCCACAGAGAAAACACTGCGGAGTTAATGTTCAACATGTTAAAATGTTGTGACGTTGTGTTAACAGGTTCACTAGTGTTGATCTGTGGTGAATCTGTTTAATGGGGGGGGGGGGGGGAGGCCCAGCTTGTGTTTCTGATCCAACGCTTTTAATGTGACACAGAAATAATCAACTTCATTATAACAGTCAAAATCACAGATTTATTTTGACAATCATCAACCACAGGAAGTGGATTTGATGGAAGCTTTTATTTTGCAGGTTGTGATAGATGTGACCAGGTGAATGTTATCTGTGGGATCTGATTGGTCATTTATTCAGTGTCAGAACTCCCATGATGCCTTGCAGTGAGGCAGTAACTGATGAAGAAGTTTCGTGACTCTGGACAAACGGACAGAATGTGAAAATAGAAGATGTCCGAGAACCGAACCCTGAGGAACACCTCCAGTGAAACTCCGCCTCACCGCGTCCTGTGCTCCGCTCCTACAGGTGTCGTGTTGATGCGTCGGGATGGAGGAGGCGGAGCAAAGCCGCTACGTCGCTCAACTGAAGGCCGAGTTCGACGGCTGCGACACGACGGCGTCCGGCTTCCTGGACCGAGAGGAGCTGACGGCGCTCGGCAGGAAGCTGCAGCTGGACGCTCACCTGCCACTGCTGCTCCGCACACTGCTGGGGGGGAGGGCCTACGCCAGGGTGAGAGAGTGTGTGTCTGTGTGAGTGTGTGTCTGTGTGAGTGTGTGTCTGTGTGAGTGTGTGTCTGTGAGTGTGTGTCTGTGTGAGTGTGTGTGAGTGTGAGTGAGAGTGTGAGTGTGAGTGTGAGTGAGAGTGTGAGCTTGAGTGTGAGTGAGAGTGAGAGTGTGTGTCTGTGTGAGTGTGAGTGAGAGTGTGAGTGAGAGTGAGAGTGTGTGTCTGTGTGAGTGTGTGTCTGTGTGAGTGTGTGTGAGTGAGAGTGAGAGTGTGAGTGTGTGTCTGTGTGAGTGTGAGTGTGTGAGTGTGAGTGTGTGTCTGTGTGAGTGTGTGTCTGTGTGAGTGTGTGTCTGTGAGTGTGAGTGTGTGTCTGTGTGAGTGAGAGAGTGTGAGTGAGAGTGTGTGAGTGAGAGAGTGAGAGTGTGTGAGTGAGAGTGTGTGTCTGTGTGAGTGTGTGTCTGTGAGTGTGAGTGTGTGTCTGTGTGAGTGAGTGTATGTGTGAGAGTGTGAGTGTGTGAGTGAGAGAGTGAAAGTGTGTGAGTGAGAGTGTGAGTGAGAGTGTGTGTCTGTGTGTGTCTCTGTGAGTGAGAGAGTGTGAGTGTGTGTCTGTATAAGTGTGTGTCTGTGAGTGAGAGAGTGCGAGTGTGAAAGAGTGTGAGTGTGAGTGTATGAGTGAGAGTGTGTTTGTGTGTGAGCGTGTGAGAGTGTGTGAGTGTGAGAGTGTCTGTGTGAGTGTGTTCCTGTGTGAGTGTGAGTGAGTGAGAGTGTGAGTGAGAGTGTGAGAGTGTGTGTGAGAGTGTGTGTGAGAGTGTGTGTGTGAGTGAGAGTGTGAGTGAGAGTGTGTGAATGTGTGAGTGTGTGTCAGTGTGTGTCTGTGTGAGTGAGTGTGAGAGTGTGTGAGTGATTTAGTGTTTGTGTGTGAGTGTGTGTGTACTGATCCATATTGAGGTTTCTTGGAAGTTTCTGTTACTAAAATAACATGTTAACAGGAAATATAATATATATATATATATATATTTATATATATAAATATATATATATATATTATTAATGAAACTTTACTCAGTGAAGAAACAACAGTTACTGGATCCACAAGTTTCTATTTAAAGTGAAGTCCTGTCCCTCAGGTGAACTTTGAGGAGTTTAAAGACGGCTTTGTCTCCGTCCTGTCTCGCTCTCTGGACTTCTGCACATCCGAGGACGACAGCAGTTACCTGGAGCCAGGTGAGACACGGGGGGGGGGGGGGCAGTCCTCGTCCACTCTGGGAGACACAGGAATACATTTGTCTCCTTCAGGGACAGAACACGTCTGCAGAGACTCAGGCTTCATCCACTCGTCTCTGTACATGAGGGACATGTTTGTGTGGACGGGTTAAAACTGATGTGAGGACAGAGATGGTCTTCAAACTAAAATGTAGTCATATGGATGTTCTGTGAAGAAATTAATGCAATTTAACTTTAATAAAACAGAATCATGTAGATTATAAAAAAGCAGAATATGTAGAATTATTCAGTGAAAAAAGTCTTTTAATGTTAATATAAAAGTTTGAAGACTAATAATCCCAAACACGAGGAATTTAAGAATTGACAATAAAACATCAACTCAACGTCTGATGGTTGTTTGGCCTCTTTCGATTTCAAAGCTTTATTAGTTACCACATGAAGCCGATTCATGTCAACACAACTCAGAGGATTGTTCAGCTTCCTGTGTCTTCTGTGTCCCTGGGGACGCCTCACCGTCTTCTCTTTCTTCTTCTGCGTCTCTGCAGTCGCTCCTGAGGAGGTGAAGCCGAAGTTCGTGAAGGGGGCGAAGCGGTACGGCCGGCGCTCTTGTCCCGACAGTAAACCTGACGGCGCTCTAACCTGCGACTTGGAGGAGTCGCCGCTGTGCAGGGACGAGGCCGCGGACTCGTCTCCTGTCTTCGTCCACAGAGACAAGCTGAGACGATCCACGTCTCTGGAGAGCATCGAGGTCAGTTGGAACCTGTTCCTCTGAGTTTCTGTCAGATCCTCATCTCCAACACATTCTGTACCTTCTCCTCTCTGAAACACAGGATGACCTTTAACCTGCTGCTCTGTGGGATTGTGGGAAATGGTGTCAAAAAGGAAAAACATCAGTGGTTGTTGTCACAACCAGCCTTTTATCTTTGGACTGACTCATGCAATTACTGAGTGCAATACAGTGTGAGGATTGTAAAATATTTTTATTTGTGGATATTTTACAGGAACTCAAACACAAGTTAAAGTTTAGAGGAGAGTAAATAAAGCCATATTTAGGAACATTTCAGGGCAGTATTTTGTGCATGTGTCTGGGTTTGACATAATAATTTTTACATTTCCAGGCTGATTTGATACTGGCTACTTGGGTATTGTTCAGTTGCCATCTTTTTATGTTAATGCTACTACTAGGTGTTGTGTGGCTTTTAGTCAATTGGTTTTATCTGTATACATGGTGTTGAAAATACAGATGAATGCTAGTTTGTATCACCACGATTCTTTCTCTGAATGAACACTCTTTATTTAATCTTGAATGGCAGCACAGAACATTGCTGATAATTGTTTTAAGATTTCACTTTATATATTAGCTTTTATGCTTAACTTGTGGGAGGACTTTTATCATTTCACCTTCGTTGCAGATCTTTAAACTCACTGGTGTCTGTGATGAAGGAGTCCGACTTCCATGATGATAATGTGAAAGAAAGCAGGAGGCTGCGCGCGCACACACACAGGCACACACACACACACACACAGGCACACGCACACACACACGCACACACACATGCACACACTGACTGAAGGTCATTGTGTGTTTTTGTTCTGGCTGGGCGAGGTTCTTCTCAAGTATCCAGACGAGCTGAGATTCTGCCCCCATAAATACCTGTGGGGGGAGGGAGGATTCGGCTGGGGGGGGCGGAGGAGTTGGCTGGGGGAGGGGGGGGGGGAGTTGGCTGGGGGGGGGGGGGGGGGGGGGCGGAGGAGTTGGCTGGGGGAGGGGGGGAGGGGGGGGGAGTTGGCTGGGGGAGGCTTGGTGGTTTTTGGGGCGTCTGAGGTTTTTCAGGAAGTGGGATGTGAGGAATGTGGCTGCTGGCAGAGATTCATCTCTCTGGTTCTTCTCTGTGATCCAGAAGGTTTCAGCTCGTGTCAGAGCGTTTCCTCTTCATCAGACTCGTCTTCATCAGACTCCTCTTCATCAGACTCGTCTTCGTCAGACAGACTCAACGTCTGTTGACTCCTCCTGTGTTTAAAAGTTCAAATGGAAACATAATTCTTTCCTGGTCAGTGGTTCACATGTTTCTATGAACCAGTGCTTCGTGATGTTTGAAGCTTCAGATCTTCAGTTTAACGTCTTTGACGACTTTGAGTTGTTTCATCTGATATCTGAATATTTAGTCTCAGGAGAGACGGCTGCGATCACACTGAGGACACAAGTTTCTTGGAAACGTCCTCAGTGACGTCACAAAGACGACTGAAGACAAACGTGGAGACTTTGTCCTGGTTTGACTGGAGAAGACAAAGTTTCATCAGAGACAGTCGAGTGTTTCTGTTTCCATCTGTTACATCACAACCTCTGTTTTTATGTAACTGTGACGCCTGCAGATTAAATACTGCAGCTCTCTCTCTGTCTCTGTGTCTGTCTCTGTGTCTCTGTGTCTGTGTCTCTGTGTCTCTCTCTGTGTCTCTGTGTCTGTCTCTCTGTCTCTGTGTCTCTGTGTCTGTCTCTGTGTCTCTGTGTCTCTCTCTGTGTCTCTGTGTCTCTCTCTGTCTCTGTCTCTGTGTCTCTGTGTCTCTCTCTGTGTCTCTGTGTCTCTCTCTGTGTCTGTCTCTGTGACTGTCTCTGTGTCTGTGTCTCTGTCTCTCTCTCTGTGTCTCTGTGTCTCTGTGTCTCTCTCTGTGTCTGTCTCTGTCTCTCTGTCTCTGTGTCTGTCTCTGTCTCTGTGTCTGTCTCTGTGTCTGTGTCTCTGTGTCTCTCTCTTTGTCTGTCTCTGTCTCTCTCTCTCTCTCTCTCTGTGTCTGTCTCTGTGTCTGTCTCTGTCTCTGTGTCTCTCTCTGTCTCTGTCTCTCTCTCTCTCTCTCTGTGTCTGTCTCTGTCTGTCTCTGTCTCTCTCTGTGTCTGTCTCTCTCTCTCTCTCTCTCTCTCTCTCTTCTCTCTCTCTCTCTCTCTCTGTGTCTGTCTCTGTGTCTGTCTCTCTCTCTCTCTCTCTCTCTCTCTGTCTGTCTCTGTGTCTGTCTCTGTGTCTCTCTCTGTGTCTGTCTCTGTGTCTCTGTGTCTCTCTCTGTGTCTGTCTCTGTCTCTGTCTCTCTCTCTCTCTCTCTCTCTCTCTGTGTCTGTCTCTGTGTCTGTCTCTGTGTCTCTGTGTCTCTCTCTGTGTCTGTCTCTGTCTCTGTCTCTCTCTCTCTCTGTCTCTCTCTCTCTCTGTCTCTGTCTCTGTGTCTCTGTGTCTCTCTCTGTCTCTCTCTCTCTCTGTCTCTGTCTCTCTCTCTCTCTCTCTCTCTCTGTCTCTGTCTCTGTCTCTGTGTCTGTCTCTGTGTCTGTCTCTGTGTCTCTGTGTCTCTGTGTCTCTCTCTGTGTCTGTCTCTGTCTCTCTCTCTCTCTCTCTCTCTCTCTCTGTGTCTGTCTCTGTGTCTGTCTCTGTGTCTCTGTGTCTCTCTCTGTGTCTGTCTCTGTCTCTGTCTCTCTCTCTCTCTGTCTCTCTCTCTCTCTGTCTCTGTCTCTGTGTCTGTCTCTGTGTCTCTGTGTCTCTCTCTGTCTCTCTCTCTCTCTGTCTCTGTCTCTCTCTCTCTCTCTCTCTCTCTCTCTCTGTCTCTGTCTCTGTGTCTGTCTCTGTGTCTCTGTGTCTCTGTCTGTCTCTCTCTCTCTGTCTCTCTCTCTCTCACAGACAGACAAACACCTGAAGTCTGCTGATAAACAGAAGAGAGGATGAAGAGATGGATGAAAGGATGAGAAGATTAATAGATGGATGAGAGGATGAGAAGATTAATAGATGGATGAGAGGATGGATAGATGGATGAGAGGATGGATGAGGGTGAATAGATGGATGAGAGGATGAATAGATGGATGAGAGGATGAACAGATGGACGAGAGGATGAATAGATGGACGAGAGGATGAACAGATGGATGAGAGGATGAACAGATGGACGAGAGGATGAATAGATGGACGAGAGGATGGATGAGAGGGTGAATAGATGGATGAGAGGATGGATGAGAGGATGAATAGATGGATGAGAGGATGAACAGATGGATGAGAGGATGAATAGATGGACGAGAGGATGGATGAGAGGGTGAATAGATGGATGAGAGGATGAACAGATGGATGAGAGGATGAATAGATGGACGAGAGGATGAACAGATGGATGAGAGGATGAACAGATGGACGAGAGGATGAATAGATGGACGAGAGGATGGATGAGAGGGTGAATAGATGGATGAGAGGATGGATGAGAGGATGAATAGATGGATGAGAGGATGAACAGATGGATGAGAGGATGAATAGATGGATGAGAGGATGAACAGATGGATGAGAGGATGAACAGATGGACGAGAGGATGAATAGATGGACGAGAGGATGGATGAGAGGGTGAATAGATGGATGAGAGGATGGATGAGAGGATGAATAGATGGATGAGAGGATGAACAGATGGATGAGAGGATGAATAGATGGACGAGAGGATGGATGAGAGGGTGAATAGATGGATGAGAGGATGAACAGATGGATGAGAGGATGAATAGATGGACGAGAGGATGGATGAGAGGATGAATAGATGGATGAGAGGGTGAATAGATGGATGAGATGATGAGAGGATGAATAGATGGATGATTTTGATTTTTTAGTTATATATATATATATATATATATATGTATATACAGTATATAGATATTTATATATATTTCTAAGATGTTGCTGTGAAACCTAGGACAAATAAATGTAGTTATATATTTTACTGTTTAACCATGATTGGTTAAACTGTTTTATTTTATGAAAACTTTTATTTGCAGAATGAACAATCTAAAAACATCTCGTTTATTTCTTTGTTCAACTCCTTTATATTGGTTGTATTTGTTCCATCGCCTGCAGGGGGCGTCACATGTGTGTGTGTCAGGATCCAACCGGTGGAGAGATGGAGCAGGGACCCCCGACTATAGTGATTGTATAAAACTGTGTTTTATATTAAACAGGGCCTAGTTCGGTGTATAAACATAGCTGCCCTGTTATTGTGCATTCAAACCTAAGCTTTAATACGCAGGTTCATATATTCATGTTTTTATTGTAAACGTGTGCACGGTACAGGGCGGCCATGCCACTGCCGTTTATAAACATACAACACTGAGCTATAAAAATAATTCAAAGATTTATGTTTTTATTTTAAACATACACAAACTCCCAGATTAATATGTTGGATTCATGTTAATGTGTATTTAAAGACCTTTAAATTTGTGTTGATTTAAATTTTTTTAAACTATACTAAAATATAAAAAATTGTATAATAAACCAAAAATGTTGCGACCTCCCTGCAGTACCTCCGCGGACCACCTAGGGGTCGCGGCCCCCCGGTTGAGGACCTCTGGTCTAAAGGACGTTTTATCCAGTTTGATCATTTGTTTTAAAATTACAAAGGATTTTATTATGTAAGAAGATTGTGACAAAAATATTTGTGTGTGTGTGTGTGTGTAATATCTCTATTGTTTAATTATTTATCTGCTGCGGATTTTTCCACAGCAGCTTTATCGTCCTTTTCTTTCACCGAGCACACAGTGAATACACAACTGCTACACAACAGCCACGTCACACACAGCACGGAAACAAACACATTATTTTCCTCATTATGATGTGTGATGTGTTGGTGTTGTTTTGTGTGACCGATGTTTGAAGGAACTTTATTCAGTGATCTGCTCGTCTGCTGACAGGGCTGAAGGAGGCGTGTCCTAAATGACCGTATTTGTCTTTAAATCAAATCCATCAATCACATGATATTTATCTCACAGATGTTCACAAGGATCAACTTCCTGTTCTTAACTCAACAAGAGTCAAACAGGAACTCAGTGATCAGGACAGGAAGTAGAACTGCCCCTCAGGGATTCAACCTAACGAGGAGCAGCTCCGACAAATCACATCCCAGATGAGAAGTGTTGATGATTGGCTGTGGTCAGAAGGTTGTCACACCTGTAGCCACACCCAGCAGTGATGTCACAGGGTTCTGGAGTTCACCTGTCCATCACAGCAGCCAATCAAGACGAGGTTTACAGGAATGTTCACGTTTCTGTTCAAGTTGTTTATGAAAATTCAGTTTCCTCCTATTAATAAATAAATCTGTCTTAATAAATACGACCAGATTCAAACTGAAAGGTTCCTACAGAACAGAGGGGCGGGGCTAACATGCTAAGCTCTTTAGCGTGACAACCAGGGTGTACACACACACACACACACAATAGGTTTAGTCTAGCAGAAGTAATGAGCGCTCAGGAATTCCTCCTGATCTCTGTTGGCATTACTGCCCCCCCACACACACACACACTCACACTCACACTCACACTCACACACACACATACACACATTCCCTCTGCGATTTTCTCCCAGCATCCTCTTGTGTCACTCTTTCATAATTCTGCAGTTATTTCAAACTAGTTTAACGGGCTGGTTAACACAGACACACACACTCTCTCTCTCTCTCTCTCTCTCTCTCTCTTTAACGGGCTGGTTAACACAGACACACACACACACACACACACTCTCTCTCTCTCTCTTTAACGGGCTGGTTAACACAGACACACACACAGTTTGTATCAGTTTGTCATTGTCCTCCATGTTTTCTCTGCAGAGCCTGAAGTCGGATGAGGATGCAGGAAGTCAGAAGCCGGACTTTCAGTCTAAAGGTACCTTCTTCTTCATGTCCTTCTTCTTCATGTCCTTCTTCTTCATGTCCTTCTTCTTCATGTCCTTTGGTTTTTCTCAGAACCTGAACTGTAAGAACCCTGTGTCTTTGGTTCGAGGTTCTCTCTGTGGTTCTGAACAGAACGTCATTAAAAGCTCAGCAGGTCAACTAAAGGATAATCTGTGTTAATCTGCTGTGTCCAGTCTTTATGCTAAGAAATCATATTTCACAAATCAGTGGATTCAGTTTTCTTAATGTCCTGTGCAGCTCCTCTGCAGGAGGAGGACGAGGGGTTGGAGGAAGGAGGCGGCGGCGGACACGTCTCGCTCAACACTGAGGTAAGACCCCGCCTACCACCAGGGTCAGTGTGGGGGAGTGGCTAAGTCAGCCAGCCTGTGAGTGCGGTGAAGTCCGAACAGTTTGACCTTTGACCCGACAGGAGCTGGACTCACTGCTCAGGAAGTTGGACGCCGGCCTGGAGGGAAGAGTCAGTATCAGAGACTTCCAGAAGTTTCTTCGTGGCTCCGCCCCCATCTCCTGCTCCACGCCTGTACGAGCCACTGACCTGCAGAGGGCGCCACACAGGGTCAGACACATAAACATACACACACACACACACAGAACGACAATACTTCAGATAGAAGTCAAATCACAGTTTGATTCACTGCAGTAGAATCGTAAGTCATCAGATTCTGCTTGTCCTCTAGAGTAACAGATTTCAGCTCGACCGAACTAAAGGTTTGGAAAACTGTGACATTTAAACCAACAATTCACTGTGACTGATCAGTTAGAGGTCTGTTCCACATCCTGCGGTTGGTTCTAGAGGCTTGTTGTCTTCAGAGGAAGGTCCCACTGGTCACCAGTAAGAGGGTTGCTCCTTGAGGAGGCTCTCAGGAGTTTGAGAGTTCTTCTGAAGACCAGCAGCTAAACGCCAAATGAGGAAATGTCTTTTGAAAGAAGATTATTTGATCAATACACGTGAAGAACAGACGAGGATGTTCTCCTGGTGGAACCTCACTCACTCACACGCTCTGTGTGTGTTTGATGCCAAAGAGTAAAAGTTAAAAGACTCACCTGCTGTTCATCTCAAACTGAGACTTGAATCTCTCTTTTCTGTGGCGCTCCTGAATGCAGCGCCACCTCTCAACCTATTAGCAGAGCTCAATCAGGAGGCAGCTGAGGCAGCAGGACCGGGTGCTGCAGGTTAGCAGACAGACAGGAGAGCAGACAGACAGGTTAGCAGACAGACAGGTAGACGTCATGTACTGCACCACAGGGTTGATGTCAGGATGTGGTTTGTTAACGTGGGTGAGGACAGACAGGAGGACAGACAGCAGGAGGACAGACAGCAGGACGTTCTGCTACACTCAGGTGAAGATGAATCAGAAATAAGAGTTTCTGATGTTGCTCTGGATGTTTGAGCTCATGACGCTGAGTGAAACCAGGCTGATCCAGATTTAAGGTTCCACCTTCACAGATCTGCTGGTCAGAGCTGAGTGAACTCTGAGTGTGCTCTGACCTCTGACCTCTGACCCTCATCTAGGCCCAGACGCTGGTAGAGGAGCGCTCGGCCCGCTCCACCTCGCCCTCCCTGCTGACAGCCACCGTGGGTCAGAGAGTCCTGAGCCGGCTGGACGACGGCTCCGGATGCACCAGCCCCGAGCGGGTCATCGTCCTCTGGAGGGAGGAGGGCATCAGGAACAGCCGGGACATCCTGCAGGTGAGTGAGACCAAGACCAGGACCAGGACCAGGACTGATCGGAAGCAGATAACCTTTTCTATCATGTCCTCAGACTCTGGACTTCCCTCTGGAGGAGCGTCTCAGTCTGGCCGACCTGACTCTGGCCCTGGACAACGAGCTGCTGGTCAGTGGGAACGGCATCCAGCAGGCGGCGCTCATCTCCTACAAGAACGAGATCCAGCACCTGCAGTAGGTTCTGAACTCCGGGTTCACACATTACAACACTGAGGTTATTTAGGTTCTGACAGGTGAACCGGGTGTGCGTGTGTGTGTGTGTGTGTGTGTGTCTGTGTGTGTGTGTCTGTGTGTGTCTGTGTGTAGGGTGATGGCGGAGCAGGCCTGCAGGGAGCGGGACAAGGTGAGAGTGGACCTGGATCTGGCCGATCAGAGGAACCTGAAGCTGGTGAGGGAAGTGGACGAGCGTCACAGCAGCATGGAGACACTGAACCAGAGCAGGATCAGGTGACGCCCCCTATACAACAAGACCCTCTACAACCAGACCCTCTACAACCAGACCCTATACAACCAGACCCTATACAACCAGACCCTATACAACAAGACCTTATACAACCAGACCCTATACAACCAGACCCTATACAACCAGACCCTCTACAACCAGACCCTCTACAACCAGACCCTCTACAACCAGACCCTCTACAACCAGACCCTCTACAACCAGACCCTCTACAACCAGACCCTCTACAACCAGACCCTATACAACCAGACCTTATACAACCAGACCCTCTACAACCAGACCCTATACAACCAGACCTTATACAACCAGACCCTCTACAACCAGACCCTCTACAACCAGACCCTATACAACCAGACCTTATACAACCAGACCCTCTACAACCAGACCCTCTACAACCAGACCCTATACAACCAGACCCTCTACAACCAGACCCTCTACAACCAGACCCTCTACAACCAGACCCTCTACAACCAGACCCTCTATACAACCAGACCCTCTACAACCAGACCCTCTACAACCAGACCCTCTACAACCAGACCCTCTACAACCAGACCCTCTACAACCAGACCCTCTACAACCAGACCCAAGACAACCAGACCCTATACAACCAGACCCTCTACAACCAGACCCTCTACAACCAGACCCAAGACAACCAGACCCTATACAACCAGACCCTCTACAACCAGACCCTCTACAACCAGACCCTCTACAACCAGACCCTCTACAACCAGACCCAAGACAACCAGACCCTATACAACCAGACCCTATACAACCAGACCCTATACAACCAGACCTTATACAACCAGACCCTCTACAACCAGACCCTCTACAACCAGACCCTATACAACCAGACCTTATACAACCAGACCCTCTACAACCAGACTCTATACAACCAGACCCTATACAACCAGACCCTCTACAACCAGACCCTATACAACCAGACCCTATACAACCAGACCCTATACAACCAGACCCTCTACAACCAGACCCTCTACAACCAGACCCTATACAACCAGACCCTATACAACCAGACCCTCTACAACCAGACTCTATACAACCAGACCCTATACAACCAGACCCTCTACAACCAGACTCTATACAACCAGACCCTCTACAACCAGACCCTCTACAACCAGACCTTATACAACCAGACCCTCTACAACCAGACCCTCTACAACCAGACCCTATACAACCAGACTCTATAAGTCCACCTGTGTTGACGAGCTCCTCTCTGATTGGCAGGGACCTGGAGCTGGACTTCCGTGATAGGCTGGCAGTTCTGCGCACGCAGTCGGAGCAGGAGAGCGAGGCTCTGCTGCAGCAGGTGGAGCGTGAGCGCAGTGTCCAGCAGGGGGAGCTGCAGCTGCTCCGAGTGCAGGAGGCGCAGCTGCAGGAGGAGTTGTGCAGCGCCGCACAGGTAAACATGGTTCAGACCGGGTCAGCACGGTCCTTTATATATTCAGATAATATGTTGTGTTGATGTTGTGTTGTTGTTGTTCAGGAGAACAGTCGTCTGGAGGATGAACTCAGTGTCGTGAAGATGAAACTGACTGAAGCTGAAAACTCTGTCAACAAACTGCAGAGAGACATGAAGCAGCTGCTGCACGACAAGGTAACACAACACAACACAACACAACACAACACAACACAACACAACTCCTGACAACCGGTGCACAGTACCCTACACGGTCCCATGGATCAGTTAAATCCTCAGGCTTATGTAAAACACCTCACTGTGTAAACCAGTTAGAACCAGTCTACAGACACACACACACAGACACATACACACAGACACACACAGACACACACAGTGGTGTAAGGTGACTCGTCTCCTTGGAGCTGATGAATCTTTGATGAAAGTTTCCTCTGGGGCTTCGTTCCTCTTGTCTTGACTTTTTTATTTTTCAGTTCCAACAAAGGCTTTTGCTGATTGATTGATTGACAGCTGCTGTGAACCAATGACATGTCTTGTTTGACAGATGGGGGGTTCGGACCCGGCGGGCGCTGGTCTGAGTCACGAGGAGCGTTTCCGTGAAGTCGTCAAAGAGTACGAGCTGCAGTTCAGGGTAAGAGAGGGACCTCCACTGAATTGTGGGTAATGTCTCTTTGGTGTTCGTTCAGTGAATCAGTGCAGACGATGTTAATGTGACGATAAATAAAGGTCAGAAATGTTATGAAATCAGAAACATTGGTATGATCACACTGAGTCGATGAAGTTTTATTTTGAAAGAATCTCAGTGAACTTCCTTCATGTGTGACGTGAATCCCAGTTTTAACGTGTCTGTGTTTGTGCACCTGAACGCATCGTGTCGGTTCTCCAGAGAATCCAGGTGAGAACCTGAGCTCCTCTTCATCGCTCATTCTTCTCCTCTTCATCGCTCATTCTTCTCCTCTTCATCGCTCATTCTTCTCCTCTTCATCACTCATTCTTCTCCTCTTCATCGCTCATTCTCTTCATCTGTCCAGCTTCTCACACGATGACACGTCTTCATGTTGGTTGAACTTGAACTTTGACCTTCAGCGTCAGACTAACAGGATGTGATCAGGTGTCTCACACTTTAAACTGCGGCTGCTGAAACAACGACAACAATGGTTTCCAGGGAAGCAGAGGGTTTGTAGTCATGCGTGTGTGTGTTTGTGTTTGTGTATGTATGTTTGTGTGTGTGCGTGTGCGTGTGATGCATTCAGGAGCTGCGGGACAGGAATGATGAGTTGAGCTCGGAGCTGGAGCTGCTGAAGAGTCAGAGGAGCAACAGGAAGTCCAGAAGAGACGATGATGCTGCGTTGAGCTGGACTGAACAACACTCTGTCAGCACCGAGTCCGACTCTGGTAACACACACACACACACACACACACACACACACACACACACACACACACTCAACTCAAGTATTGAATCATCTGTGCTAATCCTTTAATTAGCTGCACCTTGAGTAAATCTTCAACTTGCAGGAAACAGATTTCAAAATAAGATGATGAGCAGATGTTTCAAAATAAAGGCTCATGTAACTCAATAAACTGGATTTCAGTTCCTGTGGAGCCGGTCGGAGCCGCTCAGGGACACGCCCACTCACACACACACACACACACACACATTCATTGTGTTATTCAGGTTTCTGTGTTTAACTCTCATCATGTCTCACAGTGAGTCTCTGTTCCTCTCACACTCGTGACCTGTGTTGTGTTAACTTGTTGTGTCACAGTCGACGGTGTTTGTGTGTTTGTTTGTGTTTGTGCAGACGACTCGGACATGAAGCGTCACTCGTCTCCTTTGGTGAAGAAGAAAATACATCTGGATGATAAGAGCGGTGAGAAACACACACACAAACAAACACACACACACACACACACAGTACAGCAGTGTAAATACTGCCCCCCCCCCCCCCCCCCCCAGGACTGGACAGTGTCTCTGGTCCTGTCGTCAGTATCCAGACTGAACTGGCTCTGGAGCAGCTGAAACAGAAACACAACCAGGAGCTGCAGCAGTTGCACATCCAGCTCGACACACAGGTAACGCAACAGCAAGACAATAGTAACACAACATCAACAAAATCAACACAATGCCATAACCACATCATCACTATATTTAACATTGATACATTTATGAGGATTTGAATTCATGTTATAATAATTAAACCTTCAGGTGAATTACTATGAGCGAAGTCTGGAGCTGATGAGACAGAGTATGGAGGTGGAGCGTAAAGACATCTCTCAGGCCTTCAAGGTAAAACATGTTTTTATTAAATATGATAAATGATATAAAACACCTCAGCCTGTTGTTATTTAGTATATATTTAATCTATGTGGCTTCCAGCTCCACTTTCATATTTTAAGTTTAAAGAATATCAAAGATAGACCCTGCAAATCTTTTTCTATTGATTTTATTCTTTGACGCTTTTGTTTTGTCGTTTATATTCTTATGATCTGCTCTCTGTGAGAACCGCCTCATGTGGACGATAAAGAAATCCTTAAAAATATGTTCTCATACGTCAGCTGGAGATCAGTGAGCTGGAGGAGCACAAGGCTCGGGCGGAGGCACAGGTGAAGCAGCTGAAGGAGGCTGTGGACAAAGTGCAGACTCCACACGGAGGAGGAGGAGGAGGAGGAGGAGGGTGGAGCAGCGAGCAGGAGCGAAGGTGACGAAGAACAACTGCAGATTCATCATAACGTTCTTTCCTCCTCTGTGACTGCAGCGATGCGTTCAGGTGCTCCTCAGCACATCCGTGTGATTTAAAGTCAGTTTAGGAACAACACAGAGAAGCTTTTTATATTCTAATGAAACTTTTATCTGACCTTCTGAGTCACTGCGGATCAATAAGTATCTCATTAGTCCAGGTCACCTGAGGACATTTGATATATTAAAAATAAATTAAGTTTCTAACATCAACAGCTCAGAAGTCAAGTTCTCAAGTTCTCACCGACTTTAGAAGAAAGACGTTTCGATAAGTGAAATTCTTAAGAAGAGTTCTGTCTTTTTTCCCAGGGTGCAGTGGGAGCGTGCGGAGCTGGAGCAGAACTTCGCCAGAGAGATCGGTCACCTGGTCCAGAGGCTGAGTGCAGAGAAGGATGAGCTGGAGGCGGAGCTGAAGCTGAAGCTGGACCAGGAAGTGATGGTGGTGAGGTGCGTTCATGAGCGTTGGACAAATGTGTGTCAGAGGAGATGAGTTCACAGTAAATTAACTTTCACACGTTCCTGCAGGTTCCTGCCTCTTAATAATATTTTGATTCAGCTGCACTGAACAAATGTTTGATTTTCGGGAGCTGGTTTGTGACTAAATCTAAAAAGTGTTTAAAAAAACAATCTTTTGAGGGGGGAAGTGAATATATTGAGAAAATAAGAATTCAGTTTAAATTTACAAGAAAAACTAGATTATTCTGAGATTAAAGTCATCATCAACCTTTTCACTCCAGACGCTGATGTTGATAATAACTGATTAGTGTATAATCTGATCAGTTCCTCCACCTTTTATTAAGCAGTTTTTTATGGCTCCCAGAAAAGTGCTGAGAAGATTGGAGCTTTGTATTTTTTAATAATCCAGAATAACTTCTGTCTCGTATATTTATAGTTGTTTGATTCATGGTTTAAACTCGGAATATTACTGGATCTGTCTTAAAGTCATGAATTAAGAAATCATCATCATCTGCGACGACTAATAGAATAAAACAACCTGGCGTCTTAACGTGGTCCGAGCAGGGAGGAGTCTGAGCAGCAGCTCTGTCAGATGAAGCTGCAGCACGCCGAGGGGCAGCGCCGCCTCCTCCACCAGCTCCACAGGGAGCGCCAGAGGCTGCAGGAGCAGAGGGCATTCTGGGAGAAGCGTCTGGAGGAGGAGCAAGCCACGATCTGTGGCCGGTTTTCCTCGGAGAAGAAATGCATGAAGGAGCAGCACGAGGAGGCGGTCCGTCAGCTGAGGGAGGAGGTGTTCTGTTTACAAGAAGCCGTTCAGAACGCAGACCTGCGGATCGGCCAATCAGAGGCCAGATTGACGGAGTTCAGAGAGCGCTGTGGCCAGTTAGAGGACGATGTTGATGCCTCTGGTGGGCAGTGCTCTGAGCTGGAGGCCAGGCTGGAGGAGGCCTGCACTCAGCTGGAGGACAGCATCACCTTTCTGGAGTCTCATGAGGTTGTAAGTAAACGTCTGGCGGCGGAGAAGTGCTCGGTGGAGGAGGAGCTTCAGCAGGCGAGGACCAGAGAGGAGCAGCTCCTGGGTCAGATGACTCAGCTGAAAGAGGAGCTGGGAAACGTCCAGGCTGCGTCCGCCAGCATCCTGCAGGAGCAGGAGCTGGTAGCAGACAACTGCAGCCGCCTCTCCAACACCTTCGTCCAGCTGCAGACTCAGCTCCGAGCCCGAGACCAGACCATCGCCACCTCAAGATCTGAGCTGGAGAACCTGCAGGACGCCATGAGGACCAAAGCCACTGAGCTGGACCTGTTAAAGACGGACCGTGCCCGGCTGATTCAGGACCTGAAGGAGCAGGCGATGGCGGTGGACAACCTGCAG
Source organism: Pleuronectes platessa (assembly GCF_947347685.1). Taxonomy (NCBI): domain Eukaryota; kingdom Metazoa; phylum Chordata; class Actinopteri; order Pleuronectiformes; family Pleuronectidae; genus Pleuronectes; species Pleuronectes platessa. The sequence continues at coordinate 26,306,078 of NC_070637.1, forward strand.
CTGCAGCTGGACGGAGTCTCGGAGGAGCTGGACCGGAAGAGGAGCCTCGAGCAGCAGCTGCAGGAAGTTCTTGTGAAGGAACAGACCAGAACCTCGCTGCTCCAGTCCAGGCTGGACGAGGAGAAGGAGGAGGTCTGTCGTCTGAGCCAGGAGAACAGTAGCTACACCCTGCTGGCCGACCAGCTCTCCACACAGATCGTAGAGATGGAAGAGGAGATCTCCACCCTCAGAGACCATCTCCGAGACCTCAGCTCCCAGCTCAACGAGACCGCAGACCTGGTCCTGGACCTGAGGAGGCAGCTCAACTCAAGGACCAGTAAGGTGGATCAGCTCCGGGCCGAGGTAGCAGAGAGCGCTGGTCTCTTACGTCACGTCAAGTCGTCATATGAGAGGCAGAGCTGCAATGTTCAGCTTGAGGCCAAAGACGGAGAGCTGGTCCAGGTCCAGCAGCTGCTGCAGGCCCTGCAGGACTCCCAGGACCAGCTGAGGACGTCAGAGGACGAGTTTGAGGAGGAGAAGAGGAAGATGAGGCAGCAGCTGATGGAGCTGGAGCAGCTGGTCCTGGCTCTGGAGGAGGTGACGGAGAGTCCGCACAGGTTTGTGGAGCATGAGACCGAGTCACGTTCAGAGGTCTGAGTGACGACTAACTTCTGTCTGCTGACGACTAATCACATCCGTCATCTGAGACTCTGGTCCTCAGGTAGAACTGAATGAAATCACCCACGATGCACTGCTGCAGGCTGAATCTGCAGGCTGATTGGCTCCATGTGGAATGCTCTAACTCTTCACCTCTAACCGAAACATCTAAACGCATGAGACCGTTCATCACTCAATCACATGTCTGAGTTCTGCTCACTGAAGATGAGGATTTCATTGTTTTGGTAGAAAGTAGAATTGGAGGTTTCGGTCTGTTTCAAACAAGTGACAACAATATAAAGTTTCAGTCAGTTCACTTTGTTTGAAACAAACCAAACCTTCAGCAACTGATCTGAACATTGACACTGATCCCATCATAACTCAATCACGCTCAGCAGAGAATGATTTCCCTCCCTGAGCGTCGCATGTGTTTCTGATTCATGTTGTGTTGGACGCAGGACTCAGCTGGAGGAGCTTCGATCAGAGAACGCTGCTCTGCAGGAGCGACTGAGCGTCCTGCAGCAGGAGGTCCAGAACCTGGAGGAGGACGTCTCCAAGAGGAGGTGAGGAGCCGCTGTTCAGAGCTGAGGATGAAGGGATGAGAGGATGAGAGGATGAGAGGATGAAGGGATGAGAGGATGAGAGGAGAGGAAAGTCTCATTCAACAGGATGAAAATATGAAAAACTGGATCACCGAGGGAAACAGTTTTCATCATAATGAGCAGTAGATTTTTTCGATCTCCCTCAAAACATAAAAATCTGAATATTGTTCATTTCTGTGCTTGAATCAGAGAAAAATGATGATGAGAAATGAACCAGGTGAAACTCAGAAGCTTCTTGTTCCTCAGGAGGAAACTGGAGGAGATGGAAGGAGAACACGAGAGGAGCCGAGACGAGGAGGAGAGGCTGCACAGAGAGGTGAGGCCTGCCCACGTGCCATCGAGCAACACCGTGACGCATTACAAACTGACATCTGGTCTCTGCAGAACTCTGAATACAGGACGGAGGTTCTGGACCTGAGCAGCAGGAACCTGCAGCTGGGCGCCCGTCTCCACGGAGACCAGGAGTCGGCCCGGATGCTGGAGGAGCGCCTGGCAACCGTCTCCAAGGAGGAGGCGGAGCAGCGAGCGACGGTGAGGGCGGAGCAGCTGGTTCCACATCTGTGTGGAGACTCCAGGTGTGGAGCCAGCAGACAGATGTTCACAGGAATCTGGAGATCTCAAGATGTGTGTTTCACGTTTCAAATCGTGGATCAGGTCTGAATCAGATCAGAATCTCTGTGACGCTTTAAACATGAAGACGTGTCAGGAGGCGGGGCATCGTGTGGGTGTCTCTCCTCTCATTGGCTGACGGTGTGATTCAGGTGCGGCGGCTGCAGGAAGCAGCAGCGCAGCAGGAGAGAGAGAAGCTTCAGCTACAGACGTCCTGGACGCAGGAGCGACACCTGCTGGAGGAAGAGCTGAACTCCTGCAAGCACAAGGTGAGAGCGACGCTCGGACTCGAACCTTCACGCCTGGGGGGGGCAGATATCACAGCTCCTCCCACTGACTCTCACACCAGTAGCTTTGTGGAGACTTTGCTGAGCCGTGTTGGCGTTTTCTGTTTAGTGATGACGTGTGGTTGAGAGCTCGGAATCAAACCCACTTCCTGTTTGTCCTCAGCTAGGTGGTCTGTCCGAGCTGGAGGCGGAGCTCAGCGCTGTGACTCTGAAGCTTCAGTGGTCTGAGGAGGACAAGTCCAAACTGCTGCAGGACGCAGACGACCGCAGCCACGAGGTCACATCCCCTCAAATCAAAGAACCAATCACAGAGAGGCGTCGCTGTCTGACCCCGCCTCTTTCTCTCCTCAGGTGGAGAAGCTGCAGCAGTTGCTTCTCACTCTGGAGTCGGAGGCGGAGCCACTTCGCTCTCAGCTCCACGCCGTTAGCCGAGAGAAGCTTGGCCACGCCCAGGAAGTAGCTGACCTGCAGAGGGCGCTGGACGACGCTCGCGACAAGGTCAGAAATCCAAACAGGAAATGACATCAGACACATAGTTTGATATACTGACAGTTTGTAATCAACCACTCTCCTCCTCATCCTTCTACTTCTCATCTGCGCCCCCTGCTGGTCCTCAGGTGGAGGACTTGGAGACGAGCATCAGGAAGTTGATGATGGAGAAGGAGGAGCTGTGTCGGTCTCTGGAGGAGCAAGCGTGTGTCGCTCTACAGGAGGAGTCGCACAGACAGAGCGTCCAGAAGCAGGAGCTCCAACACAAGGTACCTCCCCCCTCCCTCCCTCACCCCCTCCCTCCCTCCCCCCTCCCTCCCTCACCCCCGTGGTCGTCTGACTCATCCGTTCACGTGGCTCTTGTCGTTATCGCCTGTTGATGTGAGCGTGTTGTTCTCAGCTGACGGAGGAGAAGCAGAAGCTGAAGAACAAAGTGAGCGAGCTGGAGATGGCCAGGATGCAGGCGGAGAACCAGGTGAGAACCTCAACATCAATCATCTGAGCTTGGACTCATGACTCCGTCAGGTTAAAGCTCAGTGTTGTACAGGAGCGAGCGAGCGGCGGCCGCATTGAGCAGGTGGAGCAGCTGCAGGAGCGACTGCTGGAGGAGCGGAGGAGGAGTCAGCAGCTGGAGGAGACGCTGAAGCTTCAGGCTCAGCAGAGCAGCTCTCAGATCAGCGTCAAGCAGGTAAACACCACAGCGCCCCCCTGAGGCTGAGGAGTGTAACACAGTAGCAGCTTCTGAGTCAAAGCTCAGTCGAGTGCCTGACGGACATTTCATCATGTCTTTGTTTTAACAGGAACATTTGGAACATCTGTTAATGTCAGCAGGCTAATACTCATCCCTCACACACGGCTCAGGTGTCTGATCCAGGATCCGTTCACACTGAAACCAGATTAACCATGAACGGTTGCTGTTGTGTTCAGGACCAGTACGAGAAGGCAGTGGCCGCGTTGCAGCAGAGGACTGAGGATCTGGAGCTGAAGCTGAAGGCCGTCCGCTCGGTTCTGCAGGAGAAGGTCCAGGAGGTCAAAGAGCAGGTCTGTCTTCAATCAGGTCCTCATGTCATTGGAACACGACCGCTCAGTGCAGCTGTCCAGACGTTTGGCCTCACTCTGTCGTTTGTGTGTCGTCTGCAGATGGTGAAGAACGCCGAGTCCAGCGCGCTGCTGAAGGACGTGTACGTGGAGAACTCTCAGCTGATGAAGCTGCTGCAGGTCAGCGAGCAGCGGCAGAAGACAGCAGAGAAGAACAACTTCCTGTTGAAGGAGAAGGTCGGGGCCCTCAACAGGCTGCTGAGAGAGATCGTCCCCCTGTCGCTCGCTACGTAGCCGCCGCAGGCTCAGTGACCAATCAGCAGCTGGTCTGAGATCAGCTTCACTAAAGCAGCCAGGGGCCGTTAGCCTAGCTTAGCACAAATACTGGGGGCAGTTGGAAACTGTTAGCACCAAGTCAGGAAGTAATGGAAAAGCTCTTAAATCTGTTACGATGAATCAGCAGAAGTATGTGACTTTGAAATCTGACAATCTTACAAATTAAATCTTTACCACGAGAGAAACGTCAAACAAATTCCGTTTGTCACAGTTTGTAATTTCTAAAAACTTTTCTTAGAAAATTCCGTCTTAATTTTCTTACATCCCGACTTTTACAATAGATCAGAAATTCATATGTGAGATGTCGACCAAAGACCAGAGTATTTTTTTAATGTCAGTTTGACGTGTGAACATGTGACTCACGTGTTTCCTGTTTGCTCATGTGACGCTGCCGGGGAAATAAACATATCACTTAATCAAGATGTCATTATTCAGTTTCCTGTGTGTGTGTGTGTGTTAGAGTAAGGCGATGGTTGTGATGGTGAGTTTCCTGTCAATGTGTCCTCACAACCATAGAGACGTGTGTGTTATTCACAGTGTGTGTCTTTGTGAGGACGTGTTTTCACACCAGGTCTCAGATTCTCATTGTCATGACAAACTGATGAGACGTTTAGAAGTGATTTTATTTTTCTGAACACAAACGTGACATCATCATCTGATGCTGAACCCTGATGATGACGAGCAGATGTTCCAGCTCCTTAGCTCCGCCTCCTTTAGGACACAACGTGCTCCAGGACTCCCTGACGAATCAGCTGCTCACATTTCCACCTCGGCAGGAAGTGCTGAGGACACAGAGACAGACGAGACGTGAGGACTTCCTGTAAACCCGCTGCACTTTGACCTTGGTAGAGTCCCAGTGAGCGCTGACCTGACTGTTCTTCTTCAGCAGGATCACGGTCCCGTCATCGATTTCAAACTCTCCGTGGTCCTTTAAACACCTCACCTGCAAACACACGTGTCACTGTGATGACGTCACACTTACTGTCCCCTGAGGGAAACTGGTTTTCAGAACAATCAACACAACACACGGGCGATGGTTTTAGAATCAGTGTGTGTGTGATGAGGGTTTCAGTTTGGTGGGGACAGAACATGTTGTAGAAACATCTGGAACCGTGCAGCTGGAGGCGGAGCTTCCAGCTGTGATGTCAGAGCTCCCAGCGCCTCACCTCGATGTAGAGACTCTTCGGAGGCTTCATGTCCTGCGTGATGTCCAGACCTTCTCCTCCGCCCAGAGCACGCATGAAGGACGCCAGAGACTTCTTATAGTGACTGAACCACTGCAGCTGCAGCAGGAAACAGAAAAACAGGTGAAACATCTTTGAATTCACATTGAAGCTGACTCATCAACAAAACACTGGATCCTACATTTCCCACAATGCTCAGCAGACGTCACCAAGAAGCTCTCACCTCCTCTGCGCACATGTGGAATCGAATGTTAGCGGGCAGGACGCTGCCGTACTCCCAGCGCAGCGCTCGGATCCTCAGCAGGCGGTCGTACCTGAGGGGGCGGAGTCAGGACATCAGAGTTCAAACTGAGCTTCTCATGACCTCAGAGCGACTGGAAACAAACCATCGACTGGTCCTTCATGGATTATTAAAACTGATTCATGTGTTTCTGACCATAAACATGAGTTTGATCTGAAAACAGATAAACGAGCTGCAGCGAGAGACTGAACGTCACGTGTTGGGACTGGTCAGGTGTGTGTGTGTGTGTGTGTGTCAGGTGTGTGTGTGTGTGTGTGTGTGTGTGGTTACAGGTGTGTGTGTGTCAGGTGTGTGTGTGTGGTTACAGGTGTGTGTGTGTGTGTGTGTGTGTGTGTGTGTGTGGTTACAGGTGTGTGTGTCAGGTGTGTGTGTGTGTGTCAGGTGTGTGTGTGTGTGTCAGGTGTGTGTGTGTGTGTGTGTGGTTACAGGTGTGTGTGTGGTTACAGGTGTGTGTGTGTGTGTGTGTGTGTGTCAGGTGTGTGTGTGTGTGTGTGTGTGTGTTTGGTTACAGGTGTGTGTGTGTGTGTTAGCTGTGTGTGGTTACAGGTGCGTGTGTGTCAGGTGTGTGTGTGTGTGTGTGTGGTTACAGGTGTGTGTGTGTGTGTGTGTGGTTACAGGTGTGTGTGTGTGTGTGTGTGTGTGGTTACAGGTGTGTGTGTGTGTGTGTGTGTGTCAGGTGTGTGTGTGTGTGTGTTTACAGGTAGGCAGTGACACAGCGCTGGTTCCTCAGCAGGCAGCAGTGACGCAGTTTGATTGACGGGATGAGTTCAGCTCGACCTTCAGATTTTGCCTCGTTCCTGAAACAGGAAACAGACGAGTAAGTCCAGCCCCTCCCCCTCTTCATTTGATTATCAATAACAATAACATCGGTTTTTCCACTGATTGATCGAAGCTCTTTGTAAATCAGAGAAAAAAGAGGAACGACACTTTAGACTGGTTCAGTTTGAATTTTGAAATGAAGTTATTAATCAATTATGTAAATAGTTGCAGATAAATGTTTTGTTGATCAGTCGACTTGTTTTAGTTCTTATAATTCATAAAGTTTTATTTGAAGTAAACGTGTCTGAAGTTTTTTGTTTTTTTCCACAATCAACTGAATTTTAGTTGAATGTCTTTAAAAGTTTTTCTACTAAAATCAGGAAAATTTAATGAATATAAAATAACTGTAGCTGTTGCCTCTTTAATATTTATGACTTTTCTGTGGTTCTGCTCCAATTTTTATTACAACAGTGAAAATATCTGAAAATACATCAACAACAATAAACATTTAAAGGGTCAGTGTGTAGGATTTAGTGACATCTAGTGGTGAAGTGTCATGTTGCAGCTGATCACCCTCATAACATGTAAGATAAACTGTGGTAGCTACTGTAGAAAACATGTCTGCCTCCGAAGAGAGGAGCCTGAGATGTAAATATAAAGTATTAAAATATAAAGTATTTAAATATAAAGTCTCATTCTAGAGTAAAGAAAACAGCAATTTGTACAATATAGATTAAACACTAGTGAAAACATCACAAGGATTATATTTCATTCTACCAAAAGAACCTTTCAGCTGAATCTTACACACTGGTCCTTTAAAGAAAAGTTTTCATAAACTTGTAACTATACTTGATTAAATTATTATTAACATATGAATACGAACTGTTTAATCTGATTTAATGTAAAAGTCTCACACGTCGCTCTGGTTCTGTTCGTACAGACATTCCATCTCCTGTAGAACCTGCCGCAGCCCATCCTCCTGAGAACCACACAGACCCACACACAAAGCCACACAACAAACAGAATCACACAACACACAGAACCCCAAAACAAACCGAACCGAACAACACAAACACACAGAACCACAAAACAAACAGAACCACACAGAACCACACACAACAAACAAAGCCACATAACAAACAGAACCACACAAACACACAGAACCCCAAAACAAACCGAACCGAACAACACACAGAACCACACAAACACACAGAACCACAAAACAAACCGAACAACACACAGAACCACACAAACACACAGAACCACAAAACAAACAGAACCACACAGAACCACACACAACAAACAAAGCCACACAACAAACAGAACCACACAACACACAGAACCATACAAACACACACAACCACAAAACAAACAGAACCGAACAACACACAGAACCACACAAAACCACACACAACAAACAAGCCACACAACAAACAGAACCACACAACACACAGAACCACACAACACACAGAACCACACAAACATACAGAAACACAAAACAAACAGAACCACACACACACACATAGAACCAAACAGAACCACACAAACACATCGAACCACATAAACACAAACAGAACGACACAGAAACACAAAGAGACACACAACAAACAGAACCAAACAACACACAGAACCACAAAACAAACAGAACCACACAGAAACACAAACAAACGGAACAAACAGAGCCACACATACACACACAAAACCACACAAATACACAGAACCACACACAACCAACAGAGCCACACAAACACACAGAGCAAACAGAAACACACAAAACACACAGAGCAAACAGAAACACACAGAACAAAGAGAACCACACAGAAACACAAACACACAGAAACGGAAACAGAAACACACATAAACACAAACACACAGAGCAAACAGAACCACACAGAAACGGAACAAACAGAACCACACAAACACAAAGAGACACACAAACACAGAAACACACAGAAATATAAACACAAACACACAGAAACGGAAACAGAAACACACATAAACACAAACACACAGAGCAAACAGAACCACACAGAAACGGAACAAACAGAACCACACAAACACAAAGAGACACACAAACACACACAAACACAGAAACACACAGAAATATAAACATAAACACACAGAGCCAAACAAACACACAAACACACAGAGCAAACAGAACCACACAAACACACAGAGCAAAGAGAACCACACAGAAACGGAACAAACAGAACCACACAAACACAAAGAGACACACAAACACAGAAACACACAGAAATATAAACACAAACACACATAAACACACAGAGCCAAACAAACACACACAGAATTCAAATGATTAGAATCATCACATTAAATGAACAAACTGACGTCACAGCTCAGTGAGAATATGAATCGTTAAATCTGATCTTTCAATCAAAGATCGTCTTCAGTTTCTCTGCTGGGAAAGTTGGTCGTCACATGATTTTGAAGCCGAACAGTAAAACACGTGATGAACTTTGTGAATATGTATCCAGATTATTTCCGGGAGCAGCAGATTCCTGAGTAGAAACACTTGAATGTGGAATGTGAAAGGTTCCGGGGGGGGCTCGGTGCGGACTCACGCTGAAGGCCGGGAGCTGGCCGTCGTGGACCCGCTGCAGGTCTCGGATCAGCTCCGTGGACTTCTCACAAAACATCGTGAAGGTTCCACACGAGGATCAAAGAAAAGATCAAAGAAAGAATCGACTTTACTCCACTTCGTCTCCCTGACGTCCAGGCTGCGGCGCGGGAAAAGTGCTCTCTGGCGACTGTTATCGTCACGTGACCGGAAGACATTAAACTCCGGAAGCTGCTAAGGCACAAACTTCATCCGGACGAACCGTCACCGCGGAGCGAGTGGCAGTGAAGCGGCCTCAGAGATGCAGTGAAGCGGCCTCAGAGATGCAGTGAAGCGGCCTCACGGGTCAGATTAGATTCGTTACAACAAACATTTACTTTAATAAACCACCGGAACTGTTTAACCCGCGGTTACTTCCGCTTAGCAAGCAGCGGCTAATAACAAACCGGTTAAACAGCCCCGAGAGGCGGCAGAGAGAGCCGGGAGAGGCCGGGCTGAGCTCCGGTACCGACCCGGTGCAGACCCGGTGCCGACCCGGTGTGTCCTTATAAAAGTTGTTATCATGTTTTACTGTTTTGACGTTAGATTTAGTAAACATCGCTTCTCGGTGAAGCGACACTGTTAACTTCACTGATGACTCGTTCATGGTCTACGGGAAAAAACAGCTCCGACAAACAAACTTAATATTAACTTATTATCGATTAAAGTGACTCAGAATAAAGGAATTGCTGATTTTATTTGTTCCATTTCAGTAAACCTGATATTTTGGTGTTAAGAACAGATTGACTCTGATAGGTTAGAAATCAAATCTAACCTGAACTGCACAGTAGAAATACTTTACTATAAATAGAGAATCCTCATCAACTAAGTTAGCTCATGTTTGAAAGTAACGAGACTGACGTATAGTACAGGTGACAATAAAGAGACTGCAGCTGGAAGTAATAATTCAGTAACATGTGTGTAGTGTGATCAGGCACACTGAGGTGTCAGTCAGTGTTTCCCTGTGAAAGATGCATGGTGTTGTTGCTGTAACTAAACAAGATAGTTGGTGAATTCATCTTAAATACATTTATGTTAATGACCAATCTCACGATCTGTACGTTAATGAATTGCGCACCTGCTCTTATTGTAACTATTCTATAAAGCTGTTTTGTTTTGGTTCTCGTTGTTCCGACACTCCTCAGAGGCCGTGGAGGCATCACGGTGAAACCATGTGCTCGTGTTCTTGGCGTGTGATTGGCTGCGGATCAGCTGCTCTCTGCGGGTCTCAGCTGGAGGATCAGCGGGGACTCGCTCCGGCCTCAATCCGCTCTCAGCGCCCCGTCTGCCGCAGGACCTCGGCCTCCGTCCCGCTCGGTTCTCTGTCGTTAACCCTCGGTTCTCTCTCCAGTGATGAGGAAGCGGACCCACTCGCTGACTGCGGAGAAGGACCGCGGCACCACCGGCTCTGTGCTGGACAGCGACCCGGACCTGAAGCAGCGTCCCGGCAGCAGAGCAGCGGGACCCGGGGACCGGCAGGGCCCGGAGGAGGAGCAGGGGATCATGGGTAAACCGTTCAGGAGGTGAGACCGGAACCGTTCACACGTGACAACTGATGTAAACCGGTTCAGATCGAATCCCCTGAGGACTGAAGTGGAAACAGGCTCGAGACCATTCACTGATTTCTGAGGTTTACTGCGGATCAGGAAATACTGAATAGTAATTGAAAGTTACTTTAGATTAAATAAAGAAATTAAAGATTGTGAAATGTTAAGTAACAATAAGAATATATTAAATGTAAGAAATAATGAAATCAAATTAAAACAAACAATGAATTAAGATTTATTATTATCTCAGTAAATGATCAAAACAACCCGAAAGAGAAGCTGCAGTTTTTACATCTGACTTCAGACTGATCGACCGGTTTCATTGAGACTGACACAGACTCACACTCTCACACACACACACACACACAGACACACAGACACAGAGACTCACACTCTCACACACACACACACACACACACACACACACACACACACACAGACACAGAGACACTTGCTGACAGGAAGTGTTACCAACGCTTTGTGTTCACTGCTGCTAGTCGAGTCATGTGACTGATGAGAACCAATCAGGAGGAGATCGTCTTCGCATCGTTTCTGTTCAAACTCACATTTTCAAACTTAAAGCAGCTGTAACCATAGCAACAGTCATGACATCGAGCTGAACTTTGATCCAAAGCGACGCACAATCACAACAAAGTCAGAACAACAAGAATCAACCAAGTACAATTATCAAGAAAGCCAAACAACAGAGTGTCATAGATAAAAAAAATCTATATGTAAAGCGAGCGGAGCTGCAGTGGACGGGCCACGTGTCACCGGGCGCTCGATTCCTCACATGAGACACGATGGAGGCTGATGTTTCAGACACACACTGAGAAACTGTGGAAAGTTTTCAGTTTGTTTTCAATCAAATCCGTCACTTTACAAACACTTAGGAACTAAAAGTTTCCCAGTTTGTTAAAACATGCGACAGAAGATAATCATATGTTTTAAATAAATATCTGTATCTTCGTCGTTTTAATCTTGTGATTGTTCCCTGATAAAACTGGTTCAAGTTACTGATGTGAAGAACAAACACCAAATTTAACCACCTGGTTTTAACGCTTCTGGATTTTTTAAGTTTAATAAAAAAATAATTGCAGCTTCAACAGTGAAACTGCAGAATGTTCATTTAAAGTTTAACTTTACGGAAATAAATTGAAGTTTTCGTCTTGTGAAGAGACAGGAAGTGACGCAAGTCAGAGTTCAGCTCGTTTTCACTTTGTGCTCAGTCACATGACCTGTGTCAGATCATGGGTTCGAGTCCCTCGTCCTCTCGTCTTCCTCAAACTGAAAGAAGAAGTCCACTCTGTGCTCCCGACCTCAGGTGACCCCAGAAGTACAGAACTCCAAAACTAACTCTTTATTATAACGTTCATGGTCAAGGTATAAAATATCAAAATCAATTTGTCATAAGATATGTTGATAACAAATTTGAGGAATCATTAACGAGACATTTTTTATATAAACGTTAGTTTCAGCTCCATTTATTTTCTCATGACTCGTGTTCTCTGAGAAACGAGACACGTGGATCTGGACTCGTTCTCATGTGTCGGTGGAACCAGGAAGTAGATGTTCCTCAGGATCCATGAAGCTCTGCTGCTCGTCTCTCCGGAGCCGAACCGACGCTCAGGCTCAAACTGCTGAGTCATTCGTTTCATGCACACGAAGATAAATCACCAGCTGATGTTAGAATCTGAAGATAAGATCGATTATTTATTAGTTCATCTGTGAATTATCAGAAGAATCATTGAAAATGATCATTACCTGAATACTGCAGCTTCCTGCAACACACAGACACACACACACACACACACACACACACACACACACACACACACACAAACACCAACCCCCCACCTCTCTGCTGCGGCTTCACCTCCGTGTGACCTTGAGGTTTCAACACTCAGCTAATAATACGGCAGACTCACTCACACACACACAGACACACACACAGACTCACTCACACACACACAGGACTTTCATGCATTTACAGAGGACCTACTCTAATCTACTGCTTTTCTAAACCTAACCCTAATAATAATAATATGAATCATAATGATACAGTAGTACTGATACAGAGAGTGAAGGTTGGAGCTGGACTCTCAGTCTCTACTGAATCCTTCAGATCCTCAGCTGCAGGATCCTGTAACAGAAGAGTTCTCCGATGACCCCTTTGTGTTTCAACACAGAAAACAGAGAAGCAGTGGAAGTGATGTGTTGTTGTTGTTGTTGTTGTGTGTCCTCAGGCTGAGTCTTCTGGGGAAGATGCAGAGAATCATGTTGTGTCTTCTTCTTGTCTACATCTCCATCCCCTTCATCATCAAACTGTGTCCGTCCATCCAGGCCAAACTCGTCTTCCTCAACTTCGGTGAGTGTTTGAATCTGAACACAATGTCAAACAGGAAGTTGGCCATGACTGACATGACCGGCAGTGAGTGTAACAGAAGTGTCTAATACGGTCGTCAGCAGTCATGTGACCTCTCCCCCCCCCCCCCCCAGTGAGAATGCCGTTGTTCATCGACCTGAAACGACCTCTGGACCAGGGGCTGAACCACACACACAACTTCTACCTGGAGCCTGAGGCTGGACTCAGGATCGGAGTCTGGTAACAGACACACACAGACACACACAGACACACACAGACATGTTGACAGGCGAGATGACTCGAGGTGAGCTGTGATTGGCTGGTAACTTGTGTTCCAGGCACACGGTTCCCGCCCATATGTGGAGAGACGCTCAGGGGAAAGACGCCGACTGGTACGACTCCATGTTTAGCTCCGCCCACCCTGTCATTCTCTATCTCCATGGCAACGCAGGAACAAGGTAACCCTCAGCTTTTATTTTGTTGTCACTTCCTGTTTGTTACTGGAGACTTTGACCTTTGACCTTTCTGTTTGTCTGTAGAGGAGGAGACCACAGAGTCCAGCTGTACAAGGTACACACACACACACACACACACACACACACACACACACACGTGTCACTGTAGCTTTGTGTTACTTCCACATTGACATGGTTTTAAAACGCAGCACTGTTGCTATGGTTACACCTGACGTCCACACTACTTTTTTTTAAGGCTGCGGTCGACTTTTATTTTGAAACTTCTGTGGTTGTGTTTTATTTTGAAACTTCTGTGGTTGTGTTTTATTTTGAAATGTCTGGTTGTGTTATTCTAACCCGGAACACATGAGTTGTTGTTGAAAACAGTTGTTTGTATTTAAGCCTCCTGTCCTGTCTTCCTTTAGGTCCTCAGTTCATTGGGCTACCATGTAGTCACGTTTGATTACAGAGGTGAGACACAACACAACAACACAACAACACAACAAGAAGCTGCCGACACAATACTGACTACAGAGGTGTGTGTGTGTGTGTGTGTGTGTGTGTGTGTGTGTGTGTGTGTGTGTGTGTGTGTGTGTGTGTGTGTGTGTGTGTGTGTGTGTGTGTGTGTGTGTGTGTGTGTGTGTGTGTGTGTGTGTGTGTGTGTGTGTAGGCTGGGGCGACTCAGACGGGTCTCCATCAGAGGACTGGATGACGTCAGACGCTCTGTTCGTCTACGACCGACTGAAACAACGACTCGATAAAACATCGCTTTATATCTGGGGACACTCTCTGGGGACAGGGTAACACACACACACACACACACACACACAATCACACTCACCTACACACATTACATAAAATCACAATCCCACAGTTCTGATCAAATCTGATCATTTGATATATTTTTTTCAGAGTTGCCACCAACCTAGTCAGACGACTGTGTGACAGAGGTAACAAACACACACACACACACACACACACACACACACACTGTGTTTCTGTCGAGGCAGAACTTTGTAGAAAACCTTCTCGGATCCTCTTTTTCCTTCATGTTCACGTGTTCCGGTTTTCTTTCTACACAAACTAGACTTGAATTCTTCTGTGGACTCACTGTCGCTGCTTTTATTCCACACAACTGTATTTTTGTATATGAATATATATTTCTTGTGCAGTTTTGAATCACATTAAAATTCTTCATGTTATTTTCAGGAAGTCCTCCAGACGCTCTGATCTTAGAATCTCCGTTCACCAACATCCGAGAGGAGGCCAGGAGCCACCCGTTCTCCATGGTAACACACACAGACACACAACACATGCAACACACACGCACACACAGGTGTGTATTTGACGTGTGTGCTTCTCAGGTGTACAGATACCTGCCTGGATTTGATTGGTTCTTCCTGGACACCATCACAGCGAATAACATCCGCTTCGCCAGCGATGAAAAGTACGTGACCTTTGACCTCTGACCTTTAGTTCACTGGAACCTTCAGGAACAAGTTCAAAGTTGAATCTTTCAGGAGAAACTTTCTTCATGAACTTCAGGATCTTTCGTTTCCGCTCTTCTGATGCGTTGAGCCCGATCAGAGCGTTTGACCTTTGACCTGAAGCTTCTCTTCACATCAAGATAAGAACAACAAAGTTTTAGTTTGTAGGAATTAACAAAACCTGGAGTCTTCTCAGAGCGGCCTCTGGTGGTCATCAGAGGAACTTCCACAGCTTGTAGTCGCAGCGCCCCCGCTGTTTGTCAGTGTTACTACAGCCTGATTGTGTGTGTCTGCAGTGTTTGTCAGTGTTACTACAGCCTGATTGTGTGTGTCTGCAGTGTGAATCACGTTTCCTGTCCAGTGTTGATCCTCCACGCTGAGGACGACTCGGTGGTTCCCTTCCATCTCGGCAAAAAGGTACAAATACTATTTAATAATCACATTGAAGAGTCAATTCATTTATGATTTATGATTGTTCAGTTCTACTCTCAACCTCTTCTTCTTCTTCTTCTTCTTCTGCTTGCAGCTGTACAACATGGCGTCTCAGTCTAAAAGTCTCAGAGGACACAAAGTTCACTTTGTTCCGTTTCCGTCGTCTCTGAAATATAAACACAAGTTTATCTACAGGAGCCCAGAGCTGCCACACATTCTGAGGTACAACACCACACACAACACTCTACACAACACACACAACAGCCGGACTTTCTACGACATCCTCTACGATTTGTGGTTGTTGTTCGGAGCCTCACACTCTGTCCTGGTTTCCAGTGATTTCCTGGGACCAGCTGGTTCGTGGCCCAGTGAGAAGAGGACGGACGAGTCAGCCTGAAGCTCTTCTTCTCTTCTCTCTCTCTCTTCTCTTCTTCTTTTTTCTCTTCTTCTCTCATCAGTTGTTGTGAACTGAACAAACACACAATTCCTTTTCTGTGGTCATTCCTCACGCACCAACATGGAGTCACGTTGATTTCACGTCAGCGAGGAAACATCTGCTTTTATCTTTTTAAGATTTCATCATCGTAGCCTGAAACAAGACGGAGCTCGAACTTTACAATCTGTGATTTATTTAGTTTCTCATCTTGTTTCTGTTTTTACTTTTCAACATCTGACCACGTCTTGTTTTTAAAAGTCTCTTCTCAGCCTGTTATGACTTGAATTATCAATAAAATGTCCTTGTTGATGTCGCTGTCTGGTTTTATTTGTGGTTTTGTCTGAAACAAGAACATAAATAAACAGAAGTTAATGAAAACTGCGTCGGATCAACGTTAAGAAAACACTGATTCTGAATGAACACCATTACCCATAAGACACCTGTGAGGCAGTTAGTTCCTGTAGTTTCCAGTTTGACGTGTATCAGTTAGAATTTCCACCATTTTTTTATGAAAATGTTTTTAAATCAAAAATATTAGCTCAAGAAAACCGGAGTTTGTTCTAATTCACTTTAAAACAACTAAACGGAGCTGAGCTGTAATCTGACAGGAAGTCAGAGGAGGAAACTAAGAAAGTTTAACATCGGAGAATTAAAATCTTTGACCTGAAGTTGAACGTCAAACTGATAAAAAGTCAGGATTAAGATTCATGTTCAGAATAAACAAGCGTCTGAACAAAATCTAACTATTTAACCTCCTGCTGCTTCTGGATGATTCAGGTTTCTTGAAAAAATTTTTTATTAAAAAACAAAGAGACAAAGACAGTTGATTAAATAAACTTTATTTAAACGTCAAGTTGTGAAGGACGAGACTTAAAGATATAAAGTTGAATTCACCCACCAGAGCTTTTAAAAACAAACCTTCAGCTTCATAAACGTTTCGTCTGAAGTTACTTGATAATTAAAACATTATAACTCATTAAAACCCAGAGTCTGAACAGGAAGTGAAACCGGATCACGTGTCGGCGTGTTTCCACGAGGTCAACGAGGCTGGATCCACCTGAACAGGAAGCAGCGTGTGATTGGACGGTCAGAGCGGTCACATGACCCAGATGCAGTAGTGAAGCCTGACAGCTGCAGGTGGAGAGCAGGTACCACTGACTCCGCCCACTGTCAGCTGAGAGCCACAGGTGTCCGGCTGCACAGAGGTCAGAGGTCAGAGGTCAGAGCCGTCCTCAGCAGAGAGCTTCAGTTTCCCTTCAGGGACTCCATGTAGTGGAACGTCGCTCCCAGAGCCCAACTGGTCTCCACCTGCTTGATGGTCCTCGCCAGCTGCAACACAGGTGTGACATCATCAGTGACATCATCAGTGACATCACATCTGAGTCAGACTTTGACGAAGGTGACGTCTTCGTCATCATCACAGTTAAATACATCTTCAAATGAATGGTGGGCTCTGATTGGCTCAGAGTGGGCTCACCTTCAGGGGCTTGTGGGGGGGGAAGCCGAGCTGCTGCAGCAGGGCGGACACGTAGACCAGGTCCAGACAGAGGAACGGACTCTGAGGGACGGACGCTCCGCCGCACACTGACACACACATCAAACACATTCCACTCAATGTACACACTGAACACCGGCAAAGACACAACGTGTGAAAGTTTAAGATCAAACATATGAAACATACTGAATAACCTGACTTGGACTCTTATCTATCAAGTCTGAGTTACATTAACACACACTACACATTCAGCTTTGCATTTTGCGTTTAACTTTTTATATCTTGTATATAGTTTTTTCTTATGTGTAGTACTAATTGTGTTTTTATGTTCTGTTTATTGTATGAACCTTTATACAAGACAAAATTCCAGGTAGGTGTAAACTCTGATTCTGAAATGTTCAAATAATCCTAAAACAAATCAGGTCAGAACTCCGACGGGCTGAACTTTAATATGATATTATTTATGTTGAAAAACTGAATCAATGTTTGTGTTTGATTATAGATTAAAGATATTATTACACATCAGATCATTAATTATACTGAAATAATTCAATTTTATGTGAATAACCTGATGTCTCATCGGTGATAATTAATCATTTTGATGAGGTGTGTTGTTCTTGCTGTTGTGTCTCATGTTCATATAGATTTCATTCTTTTTATAGAAGATCAATGTTTGCTGAACCTTCTTCTTTCTGTACAATGAAGCTGCAGTTCAGATGATCCTCCACCAGGGGGTGCCATCTCACCTCTTTTAGCTGCATCCATGTAGTCGGACACTTTGATAGTTCCCCCCTTCTTCTCCTCTGACACACACACACAGAGACACAGACACACACAGACACACACACAGTGTTAAATCTTCAGGCGATGGTTGACAACACAGAGCAGGCTATCATCATGACAACATTCTGGTGAGCTGCTGGTTACTGGCGACTGCCACAGGGGGGCGCTGACGCACAAGGAGCTAAGCTGACGCACACAACCAAACGACCATAACACATAAATGAGGAAATCAGACACATCCACTTCAAACTACAGATTGAATCTTTGAGACCATTAATCTAAAGCTGGTGTTATTATATATTATTATGTTATAATGTTCTGTTACCGATCACCCCGAGGTCGACGGCTCGGTCGTAGTAGTAGGAGAAGGCGTAGAACTCCACGTCAGCGACCTCAGCCGGCCTGCTCACCTTCCTGTACAGAACCTTCTCCACTTTGGTGAGACACGCCTCGTACACCGGTTCCCCTGGAACGCACACACAAGGTTCCTCCATGACGGGGCACTGCACAGCCAACCAATCACAACGCAGTGTGCACTTTACCTGCCTTCTGTCCCTTCACAGTGTAGACGACGTCAGCATGCTCCCAACTGCCAGAGTACTCTGGAGCAAGGCAGGGGCTGACCAGCTCAGTGCTGCCCTCTACTGCACACGCACAGACACAAATTAAATATACATATTAAAACTTCAGAAGAAGAAGTCTTCAGAGTGAATTCAGCTCATGTTGC
The DNA here is from genome assembly GCF_947347685.1 of Pleuronectes platessa. Lineage (NCBI taxonomy): Eukaryota > Metazoa > Chordata > Actinopteri > Pleuronectiformes > Pleuronectidae > Pleuronectes > Pleuronectes platessa. The sequence continues at coordinate 26,324,663 of NC_070637.1, forward strand.
TATAGAATCTTCGTCGTCAGGTGAAACACATTAACATTAAATCAAGGGCGTAGCAACAGGGTGGGGGGGCTGAGAACAGCTGAGAAGCCGGTGGCGTAAAGGACGTTAAGGTCAGAAACTGACGAGGCTGCGTCACACTCGCGATGATGTGGGCGGAGCCTCGAAGATAAGAACGACCTAAAAGGACAGAATCCATCTTTCCATATTTAACATCTACTTGAGGACCAGGGACCGATCCAGATCATCGGGCTTCACTTCAGGGAATCGTCATGTCGTCCTATATCTGCACCTGATCAGTCTCAGACCAACACCATGTCTTTATCTCTGGGTTTGGTCTCCACCACCTCATGACACAAACATCAGGTTGATTCATTACTGATCCCGTCAGAAATCTGTTTGCATGTTAAGTTCAGTTTTGTTGAAACAGATGCATCTTCTCCATCATCTCCGTCCAGTTGGAGTTCAGGTGGAGCAGCAGAAGCTTCATGTGGACTCTGACTGAATGTTGTTATTCTGTGGTGCACAGCCAGAAACACACATCGGCAGCTGAGTGGATCTGAGCTGCAGCTTCTTACAGGAGCCAAATCACAGCAACAGCTGGCAGGCAAGGAATTAATCTTGTGTTATTAAAAGATTAGATAATGGCTTATTTATCTGACGGGGGGGGGGGGGGGGGGGCGGGGGAGAGGCCTCTAAAAGGCAGATATGAAAGCAAATTGAAAAACAAGAAGAAGAAAAAAAAATAAGAGTATAAATGTTGATTGTATACGCACGGGGCGAACGGTCGACGGCGCCCAGGACGGCGAGTCGAGCCGACATCAGACCGAGACCCAGATAACTGTGGAGCAAGAAACACCGTCAGCTGGAGACGCTCTGATTGGCTGAAACCGCTCCAGATTCACTTCCTCTTATTTAAACAGAAAACTGAATACATGTCATTTTGAACAGTTAAAGTCCTGATGACGTAACAATGAGCTTGTGTGTGTGTGTGTGTGTGTACCTGTGAGTGTAGACGGTGTGTGTAGTGTTGAACATCTGGAAGGATCTGATGTCATCTACAGGTGAGGTCTGGATGGTTTTCTGCTCAGAGAGAAACAACATTATCATGACATCACACATCTGACATCATCACATCCTCAAATGATGTCATCACACTCATCACCTCGTCCTGAGGACTGAAGGTGATCTGAGTCGACCCCCCCCCCAAATCCAACATCCCCACTGTGGGCGAGCCAGCACCATGAAGACCGCCTGGAGAGAGAGAGAGTGAGAGAGTGAGAGAGAGAGAGAGAGAGAATAGTCCAATAACAGGTGATCACCAAACACACACAAACACCACAAACCAAACAACCACAAACCTCACACTAAACACACACAAAGCTCACACTAAACACACACAAAGCTCACACGAAATACACAAACATCCCACTAAACACACACAAACCTCACACTAAACACACACAAACATCGCACTAAACACACACAAACCTCACACTAAACACACACAAACCTCACACTAAACACACACAAATATCACACTAAACACACACAAACACCACACACAGACACACACACCTTGAGAACAGACTGTGTGTGTGTGTTCTCACCCGTGAGGAAGTTGACCGTGATCCAGGCAGAGATCCCTGCACACAGGAGGTCAAAGTTCAATCTCTTCACCTGCATCTGGATTTACTGCTGACATGAAACTTGTGACCTGATGGTGGCGCTAGATCCAACCTGAGATGTGACAGCTCATCCTGAGGGGACGTCTTATGCTTCGGTCCGAACCACAAAGCTTGTTTCAGAATAAACTTTCTCACAGTGTTTGACAGTGAAGATGAATATTTAGTTTATAGATTAAAAAACAAAGTTAAATAAATGTTTGTAAAGATGTTTCTGTCGTTTCTGATCAGTCTGGTTTGAATCAGTTATTGATGATGTAAAAACGAGCTGAGACGTCCTGATTGACAGCTGAGACTGACAGGATTGGTCAGGTGAGTGCAGGGGCGGGACCTTATACCACGGCTGTGTAGTCGGATTATGTCATCACCATAAGATGATATGATGATAAGTTTTTCTTTGAGGAAAATAACTTTTACATTTTAAATCCCATGATTCTTTTCCAGAAATGTTCGAGGAGATTGTGAAGAATCACAAACGTTACTTAGCAGTTATATTATTATTATTAATAATAATAATATAACTGCTTATTATTATTATTCTCCCAACAGAAGGTTGATCGTGAGTCAGAGTTCCTGACATTCAAAGTCATTTCAACATGAGTCTAAAGTAAAGACGTGAGAGCCCCAGGCTCTGAGCCGGTGGACGACAGAATGTTTGCACTCAGCTGCTGCCTGATGCATTAGAGCCTTTTACCCGCGACCCCTGACCTCGGCCACATGCAGAGGTCCATGATTACTGGGCCTGATAGAAACTGTATCATAGGAGCTTTACCATAAAACTCTGATGCGGAGACATTAAGAAGCAATTTTCAAACAAAACAAACAAGAGACTCGGCTTTAGGTCGGGAGCTCAACACCGGCACTTAGCACCCTCCACCCAGTGACCACTCAAGAGATCTGCATTAACAACAAGTCGCTCCATTCAGGAGCTCGCAGGGTAATCTCAGCTGGAAGCATCCAGGGCAAGAACAAAACATCTGAGCCATAATAAGGCTGATGGAATCCGGTTAGACTTCTGAAGAGCAGGAGGAATCTGTCCATTAGTGGCTCAGTGACGGAGGAAAAGTGGAGCGGGATAAGAAGTTAATTCAGTGATCATTAAAAAGACATTTGTGGTGGAGCAGAGTAACGAGCTGATCCCACTCAGAGAGAAGGAGAAAACATTTCGGGGGGGGGGGGGGTTAATCGGCCTCCCTCCCTCTTCAAGATTAAGTGGAACATTATCCCACATGGACATAATTGCTTGTATGAACTAGTTTAAAAGGATTGGATTATATGAATGCCGAGATCATGTCCATTCACAGTGAGTGACATGTCAGTCCTGTCTAGTCTATATATATATATATTCTATATACACTTTATATATTCTATATACACGTTATATATTCTATACATGTCCTGTAACACTGGTATTACTGGATCACTGTGGTAACAGAAGAAGAGGTCACCACAGGGTCACAACCATAAACGAAATAAAGATGGATCACTGATCATCTGCATATACAGTCAGTGATGGTCTGTATATACAGTCAGTGATCATCTGCATATACAGTCAGTGATGGTCTGTATATACAGTCAGTGATCATCTTCATATACAGTCAGTGATGGTCTGTATATACAGTCACTGATCATGTTCATATACAGTCACTGATCATCTTTATATACAGTCACTGATCATCTTTATATACAGTCACTGATCATCTTTATATACAGTCACTGATCATCTGTATATACAGTCAGTGATCATCTTTATATACAGTCACTGATCATCTGTATATACAGTCACTGATCATCTTTATATACAGTCACTGATCATCTGTATATACAGTCAGTGATCATCTGTATATACAGTCAGTGATCATCTTTATATACAGTCACTGATCATCTGTATATACAGTCACTGATCATCTTTATATACAGTCACTGATCATCTGTATATACAGTCAGTGATCATCTGTATATACAGTCAGTGATCATCTTTATATACAGTCACTGATCATCTATATATACAGTCACTGATCATCTGTATATACAGTCACTGATCATCTTTATATACAGTCACTGATCATCTATATATACAGTCAGTGATCATCTTTATATACAGTCACTGATCATCTATATATACAGTCAGTGATCATCTTTATATACAGTCACTGATCCTCTATATATACAGTCAGTGATGGTCGGTATAGTCTGATGTTGACATACTGAGCCTTTGATCAGAACATGTCCTCATCTCTTGATAAGTTTATTAGATTACAGATGTTGTTTGTCTCGTAGATGATGATGAACTTCATCCTGTTTCTCTTCATATTAAACCTTTAGAGCTGCGATTCTGATTTCCCAAACGAAAACGCCAATATGGAGGATTAGAGACAAACTGATGAAGGTTTTACTTTGGAAAGACAATAAACATTAAACATCTGCTGCAGCTGATTCACCTGAATATAAATATAAATACTGCTGCGTGTAATTGGACTAAACCTCAACAAGTCAACGTACTGACAGTGTATATAGATCATCAGTGACTGTATATAAAGAGGATCTTCGATATGAACGCTGCCATCTTGTGGTGATGACAGTCAGAGTGCAGTAGTGATCGTGGAGCCTTCGTATCAAGGCCCATACACAAGCTAGACCAATCAGGAGCGAGTCTCATCTGTCAATCACGACGTCTCAGCCTGTTTTTATATCATCAAATAACTGATTCAAACCAAACTGATCAGAAACATCAGAGATATGAACGACCTGACATCACAGAAACCATCTACGACAAACATTTATTTAATCTACTTGGATTTTTTTGTATGGTCCATGTCCCATCTGCTAACATGGATTTAGGAGCTGTACCGCAGCCAGACACCGGGGGGCGATAGACTTATCTGGCTTGACTTTGGGAGCTCTCATGTCGTCTGTGATCAAAAACCTGAGTTTGAAGTTTGACAGGTTTTGAGAGAGGGAGCAGAAACTTCATGACTAAACCCAGAAGAGCCCGTGAGTCACATGATCCTGAGGGACTGCTGAGGTCCTGATCCACAGGGACTGCTCAGGTCCTGATCCTGAGGGACTGCTCAGGTCCTGATCCACAGACCCGGGCCCACGTCTAACCCCCCCCGTCCAGTCTCTCCACAGTTGCCAAAGTGCTGCTCATTGTGGGAACTGTTAATTTCTCAATAAAACATTTGAAGGTCTTGACCTTCGATGTAAAAACTGAGTTGAGTTGAAGAACATAAAGACACGTTACCTTCGTCAGTTCCGTCCATGATGGACACGCTGTCGTCTCTGGACAGAAAGGGAGACTGGAGAAACAGCGCCCTCACCTGTTCACAGAGAGGACAACACATGCTGTTGACATTTGTTTACTTATTTATTCATTTGCCAAAGTTGCGATGGATGAATGCTACACTGTAAAATGTGTCAAACACAACAGTATTAAAGGGGACATATTATGAAAATTCCACTTTGTAGTGCTTCTACACGTTAATTTGGTATCTGACACGTCAACCGTCCCAAAAACTCTGGAAGAAAACAACTCTCGATTTGTTGTGGTTCCTCTCTGTCAGAAACGATACCATAGAGTGCGTCGAGTGGGAATACGACCAGAACTGACGTCACAGTCGGTCTACATGGCATGTTTGTGGAAATGGTTAATAATCATAATATTACAATAGCTGAAAAATAATGTCTATAATATCTCTGTTTGTGATTAAATATAATCAACACTGTGAGCCGTTCTCAGCTGTTATTTTTATTGTCTCATATTCCCAGTTTGTCTCGTATTCCCAGTTTGTCTCACAGATGTTAAAAGGATCAACTTCCTGTTCTTAACTCAACACGAGTCAAACAGAAACTTAGTGATCAGTGATGAAGCTCAGTCCCATGTGAGGATCCTCTCTCAGGACACACACATGCTGATGGAACTGAACACAACAACACAACAACACAACAACAGGATTCACCACATGAGAAGAACCAGTTTGTGACTTCATGTGTAAAGTGTTTCTACATCATGTGTGATGGAGATGAAGCAGCAGATGAACTGAGGAGGTCCTGATGGTGAAGATGTGAGAAGATAAAAGATCAGATCTGGTTCAACGTGTCAGACGAGTGATTTCTAAAAACAAACCTTTTCTCTTCATGTTTTACATTAGTTTTATTTATTCTAGATTCATGTGAAATGAGCGTCATTATAAATCTTCCCGTTAGTATATTCTGATATAATCAGATTTTATATTAGATTTGAATTTTAATCAGCTCTGTTTGTCTGGATCAGGTTCAGGCTGATAAAAAAAAGAGCAAAGCTTCAGATTAAATCACATTTTGGACGAATGCTCTCGTTCTGTTTTTACCCGTTACTTAAAAGATTTAATAGACTTTTCTTTTTTGGCCCTGAGGTCGATGGCGATGATGATGAAGAGGAGGAGGAGGAACAGGCGTCAGATTCCTGTGAGGATATTAGCTGAAGGAACGAGAGGAGCTGAATACGAGGACGACAGTAGACTATTGATCTGATCGGCTTACCAGGTCTTTGATTATTAATGTCTGTCTTTGTTTAACCATTAGTTATCTTTAATTAAGGTTTTAATTATATATATATATATACATTTTGTATATATATATATATATATATATATACAAAATGTATATTTATTTTATATTATTTTAGTTTGTTTCTATTCACAAGACAAAAAGGATTTGAATCCTCATGCTGCTGCAGAAATTAATAGAATAAAATTGCTTTCGGATCTTTGGAGCCTGTAAACATTTTCTAGTAGAAACTTAAATTAAAACTTTGAACCACAAAAACCAGCAGAACAGGTCCCCATTAAAAACCCAGTGAACTTCCTCTCGTGTTCTGGGACTGTCACTGTTTGATTCCTTTAGTAATCAAACAGTGACAGTGAGCAGCTGGTCTGGGACAGTGGTCACTGGAAACAGCTTCCACTATCATAATAAATGATTATATACAACGTCATCCAAACGGAAATCCAAAACTGATTCAAGTTAAAAATAATCAAATATAAATGGAAATAATACCATAAATAGCTAAATGTATATAGGGTATATAGGGTGTGTGTGTGAGTGTGTGTGAGTGTGAGTCTCTCCCTCACATTGGCCAGCAGGTGGTTGGCCTTCTCTCCAGGAAGTAGGCGGAGTCCGGCTGTTGCCTTCAGGACCACGGGGGTGATGTTCCAGAGAGTTTGAGGGACACTGGACTTGGCAACGTCTAACAGCTCCGTGATCCCTGACGTGCACTGTGCACGAGGAGGACGTGGCAGAGCATGAGACACCACAGAGGCTGAGTATCAGTGATATTAGTGCTCGACTATTCTTCAACCACAGGAAACTAAATAATGTGAAAATTGCTGAACGTCCAGCGGTCCTGGAGATGAGATCATCACACACACCTTCTCTGGATCGTCAGCGTACGCAGACAGGCCGGGTTCGATGGCTCTGAACATCTCGTGGGCCAGCGACAGAGCTTCTGCAGTTACATCACACACATCACACATATCAAATCATCTCACGTGAGAAGAAGAAACTGAAGATTCTTGTTTTAAAAAATGAGTAAGACAACGATCAATTATCAAAACATTCACCAGTCAAACCACTGATGGATTTTTGTTTCAGCTTTAAACTAAACGTGATATTATTGCTTGTGGGACAGATTTAGAATCATGTTCAACACGTGTTCAAGTCTCTACCTCCGTTTTCCATCTGAAACGTGAAGACGTGGATTCTCGTCCCCGTGCTCCCGGCATCGAACATGATCCCGTACCGGAAACTGGGTCCGGCATCAGAAGGCGACGGGGCGTCTCCTATCCGGTCCAAGGGCGACAGGAGGTGGGGGGGTAGTCCGACCGCGTCCGGCTTCAAGAGGCTGTAGTGACGCTTGACGAACATGAGGTAGACGAGCAGGCAGCCGATGAAGAGGAAAACTCCGGCAAGCTTTGGTCTCTTCATCACAACTCATTCTGTGGAAAAAACATATTTACTGTAATATTTCCATGAGAAGCTGCAGCCAGAGAGAATTCATCAAGTTAGCGTTTTTCAGACATGATCTGGACCACTGACATGTTCCTGACATGTTCCTCACAAGTTCCTCACATGTTCCTCACATGTTCCTCACATGTTCTACAGGTTCTGTCTGTGAGAACAAATGTCTGAGTCAGTGTCTCTGGACATGTTCTGGATCTTCTCCTGAGCCTCCAAGTAAAAAAGTAGAATGTGTGTAACATGTCAGAGTCCACGTGAGGAACCAGCAGGACAATGTGTGGAAGCTTCCCAGTGAGCGAGTGGACGAGGTTTCTAACACGTGACGGACGTGAAACTGGAAGAACACAAACATCTCTGGATGAAGAACAGGAAATATAAAACATACATGTATACACTTTCTTCATATGTGAAAGAAAAGCTCCAGACCTCATTGATCGGACATTATCTGGAGTGGATGAAAACATGGTGTCCTACTCACATCAACAGGAGCCTCTGGTTCAGTCGCTGGTCTCCAGGTCTCTGAGGCGTCAGCTCCTGTGGACACGTCATCAAAACATGTGTGTTGTAAAACTTGATTTGTGGGTCACATGATATGAAACTATTCAAACAAGGCAGTCAGACGACCCCGCCCCTTAGTTATAGCTCTAACTTCACCTGAAGCTAACCAAACCAGTTTGTGTGTGTGTGTGTGTGTGTGTGTGTGTGTGTTTCATTTAGATATTATTCACTGATCTTAATCTGAAACAAACTCTAATGGAGGAAATAAAAAGCTGAATCACCTCCACGACGTTGTAGAGACATGCTAACAGCAGCATGACGTCATTCGATACCAACACAGACAATAAAGATAGATGCTAACAGGTAGCAGGTTAGCCAGTGACGTCACAGTGTCGCGGGCCAAACAGAAGTTTTTAAAGAAGCGAACACAAACCGTCAGATGTTCGTCAACTCTTCATCTCCTCCTCCGACACTTCATCTGCACGGCGCCGTCTGATGACGTCACAGCGACGTGTCCGGAAATAAAGACAAACAGAAACAATCTTCTCGTGCGTCAAAACAAAACGACATTTACGTGATAAAATGAAAGAGTCTGCCCTCTATGTAATTTAATATTCATCCCGATATATTTTCTTGCTTTTATAAAAAGGGTTAGAGGATGAACCGGTGCTTTTGGCGCCTCCAGCAGGACAAACTAAACATGTCAGGAAAGATCTTTAACAACCCAGAGGACGCGAAGGGTCACGTGACGAGTTCCTGCTTAGATGAGATCATAGGTGTCCACGTACTTTTGTCCTTAATCATCTTCATCTTCCTCTTCTTACTGAACCTTCCTCCTCCTCCTCTTCTTACTGAACCTTCCTCCTCCTCCTCTTCTTACTGAACCTTCCTCCTCCTCCTCCTCTTCTTACTGAACCTTCTACCTTCCCCCCCTCTTCTTACTGAACCTTCCTCCTCCTCCTCTTATCACTGAACCTTCCTCCTCCTCCTCCTCTTCTTACTGAACCTTCCTCCTCCTCCTCCTCTTATCACTGAACCTTCCTCCTCCTCCTCCTCTTCTTACTGAACCTTCCTCCTCCTCCTCCTCTTATCACTGAACCTTCCTCCTCCTCCTCCTCTTCTTACTGAACCTTCCTCCTCCTCCTCCTCTTCTTACTGAACCTTCCTCCTCCTCCTCTTCTTACTGAACCTTCCTCCTCCTCCTCTTCTTACTGAACCTTCCTCCTCCTCCTCCTCTTATCACTGAACCTTCCTCCTCCTCCTCCTCTTCTTACTGAACCTTCCTCCTCCTCCTCTTATCACTGAACCTTCCTCCTCCTCCTCCTCTTCTTACTGAACCTTCCTCCTCCTCCTCTTATCACTGAACCTTCCTCCTCCTCCTCCTCTTCTTACTGAACCTTCCTCCTCCTCCTCCTCCTCTTATCACTGAACCTTCTTCCTTCCCCCCCTCTTCTTACTGAACCTTCCTCCTCCTCCTCCTCTTCTTACTGAACCTTCCTCCTCCTCCTCTTCTTACTGAACCTTCCTCCTCCTCCTCCTCTTATCACTGAACCTTCCTCCTCCTCCTCCTCTTCTTACTGAACCTTCCTCCTCCTCCTCCTCCTCTTATCACTGAACCTTCTTCCTTCCCCCCCTCTTCTTACTGAACCTTCCTCCTCCTCCTCCTCTTCTTACTGAACCTTCCTCCTCCTCCTCTTCTTACTGAACCTTCCTCCTCCTCCTCCTCTTCTTACTGAACCTTCCTCCTCCTCCTCCTCTTCTTACTGAACCTTCCTCCTCCTCCTCTTCTTACTGAACCTTCCTCCTCCTCCTCCTCTTCTTACTGAACCTTCCTCCTCCTCCTCCTCTTCTTACTGAACCTTCCTCCTCCTCCTCCTCTTATCACTGAACCTTCTTCCTTCCCCCCCTCTTCTTACTGAACCTTCCTCCTCCTCCTCCTCTTCTTACTGAACCTTCCTCCTCCTCCTCCTCTTATCACTGAACCTTCCTCCTCCTCCTCTTCTTACTGAACCTTCCTCCTCCTCCTCCTCCTCTTATCACTGAACCTTCTTCCTTCCCCCCCTCTTCTTACTGAACCTTCCTCCTCCTCCTCCTCTTCTTACTGAACCTTCCTCCTCCTCCTCTTCTTACTGAACCTTCCTCCTCCTCCTCCTCTTATCACTGAACCTTCCTCCTCCTCCTCCTCTTCTTACTGAACCTTCCTCCTCCTCCTCCTCCTCTTATCACTGAACCTTCTTCCTTCCCCCCCTCTTCTTACTGAACCTTCCTCCTCCTCCTCCTCTTCTTACTGAACCTTCCTCCTCCTCCTCCTCTTCTTACTGAACCTTCCTCCTCCTCCTCTTCTTACTGAACCTTCCTCCTCCTCCTCCTCTTCTTACTGAACCTTCCTCCTCCTCCTCTTCTTACTGAACCTTCCTCCTCCTCCTCCTCTTCTTACTGAACCTTCCTCCTCCTCCTCCTCTTCTTACTGAACCTTCCTCCTCCTCCTCCTCTTATCACTGAACCTTCTTCCTTCCCCCCCTCTTCTTACTGAACCTTCCTCCTCCTCCTCCTCTTCTTACTGAACCTTCCTCCTCCTCCTCCTCTTATCACTGAACCTTCCTCCTCCTCCTCTTCTTACTGAACCTTCCTCCTCCTCCTCCTCCTCTTATCACTGAACCATCCTCCTCCTCCTCTTCTTAGTGAACCTTCCTCCTCCTCTTCTTACTGAACCTTCCTCCTCCTCCTCTTATCACTGAACCTTCCTCCTCCTCCTCTTCTTACTGAACCTTCCTCCTCCTCCTCCTCCTCTTATCACTGAACCTTCCTCCTCCTCCTCTTCTTAGTGAACCTTCCTCCTCCTCTTCTTACTGAACCTTCCTCCTCCTCCTCACTCTGCTCCATATATGTCATTTCATCTATAAGCCTTTAATAGCTGTTTATCAGTTAATGGTTCTCTAATCTTTCTGCTGCTTTTTATTTTCATCACTCTGATGGTCGACACAAACAAAGCAGAGTTGAGTGGATCCTAATCGTCTGCAGATTTACATACAAATGTCACTTACAGACAATTACACACACTAATCCAACTAAGTTGTTAATCGACACACAAAGACACACACACATACAGTTTCTATTATAAAAAACATTTTCACTTAAATTTATTTAATTTATTCTCTGTTTGTATCTTTGTGCTTGTTTTGTATCTTTGTGCATGTTTTGTATCTTTGTGCTTGTTTTGTATCTTTGTGCTTGTTTTGTATCTTTGTGCATGTTTTGCATCTATCTTTTTTTGTGGAATTAATATTATGATCTAATGTTCTCTCTTATCAAAATAGGTATTGATTATCAGTGACATCCGTTCAGATTTGTCTTTGTCTTCATCATCTCGGTTTTGTCTCAGTTTTTATCACAGCGTGTATGAGAATATAAACAGACGTGTTGAACACGGATCATACATGTGGTTAAAAACAGACTTTTCCTTCACTTCTCCACGACGACTCGAGCAGGGACCTTCCTCTATGTAGGTCATGTGATCCATCAGCAGGATTACTAGAGAATCATTTGAAGGATTTGTGGGCTATAATTCAACATGTTCGCATCATAATTGACAGAAGATTCCACTTTCATCCTGTAAGACGCAGCTTCAGTGTGGATTAGACATCTGGACTGAGCTGCCTTATTTTCTGAGTCTTATTAGGCTGCGTCTGATTTATCCCTCATCATCATCATCATCATCATCATCATCATCATCATCATCATGATAAGGGGGGGGGGGGGGGGCTCTCCATCCGGTTCGCAACACTTACAGACTGTAACTGAAAATGAAGTGAAGCCAAAGTATCTCCATCACCTCCTGGTGGCTGGCTGAAGTACAGGTCCTTCACCAATTCAGTTTTCTCTCTTTCATTCCATAATATGAAAAGTGTCAGTTAACAGTTTTTGTTTCCTTCACTTTTTTTTACTTTTAAACCAGAATCAGAATCTAGTTTTTTTTTCAAGTAGATTTTCTACTATACTAGAAAGATAAATAGCAAGTACTGTTAGCAGGAAAAGTATTTCAGTGTTTTAATTTCATATGATGAAATTTAAACTTGCAAAACTTTGATCCAAAGACAAAAAACTAAAAGAGAAAAGAGAAAAGAGAAAAGAGAAAAGAGAAAAGAGAAAAGAGAAAAGAGAAAAGAGAAAAGAGAAAAGAGAAAAGAGAAAAGAATAAAACAGAATTGCAGGTGTTTTGGATGTTTGATTCTCAGATGAACAGAAGGAAGAGTGTGCTCCTGCTGAGTAATTGGGGTCATGATGATATTTTATAAAACCATCAGTGCTTCTAAAAACCAATAAAGGAGAGTGAAGTCCAATCTGCCGGCCACTGGTCTATTTTTGGAGGAAAAAAGGAAAGAAATGATGATTAATGTTATTGGATTATTTACATTGCCCTCAACATGATTGAGCCTCAGAAATGAAATTAAAATGTGTGTTGAATGGGATTTTCCAGGAAAGTCCTGTAAAAACCACGACGGTAATAAGGAATGACTAATTCTCCTAAAGTCGATTAAACATCCACAGTGAAACACACTGAGGCCGCAGAACAAATAAGACGAGGATTAGACAAGCTGCTCCGTGAAGAGGCAGATTAAAGCATTTTGATCTATTATTTTTATTATTATCCAGCGTGCTCCTGTTGTGAAGGATTAACTCAACTGGTTAGTCCACAAAACAAACCATTAACCACAGAAATGAAGGATTAGTTCTATTTCAGCAAACTGACAAACAAACATCAGTCACTTCACATTCAGATTTAAAATCATCAAGGAGAAGAACTGATTATTATTAATTCACCTAGAAACAACAAAATATGCATCCTCCCTATATATATATGTATATATATAAACAAATATGTAATTATACATGTATATTCAGTCAAGAGTCAGTCTCATGTATATATGAATGGATGTAAATATATGTAAATAAATGTATAAATATAGAGATGTTATGAATGTATGAAAATATAAATGTATAGATGTGTATAAATGTCAATAATTATAAGCAAATGAACATATACATATCTGAAGTGAAGGATTCAGGTATTTGTAGACGTTCTCTTCATTTTTCAATCTATTTTAAATAAACCCTTCAGATTAGCTTCAGAGTTCGAGTGCATCAAATAAAGAAAATTGCATTAAATTATCCCATTAAAATTATTATATTTGCTGCACTGCAACATTATATAATGAAACAAAGTGGGTTTACTGACTGATCCCTTGGACCTCATCTACGAAGGAGCCGGCTAGCGAATGAAAATAGGATTGTTATAATGCAGCCGCATCCAAATGAAAAACTACAGCCAGGACGAGGACAACAGTGAGGAAGAGGACGATGAAGGTGAGGAAGAGGACGATGAAGGTGAGGAAGAGGGACGAGGAAGGGTGAGGGCCCGGACCAGCACAAGGGCAAGGAGGGGGAGGGGGAGGGGGAGGGTGAGGGTTAGGGTGAGGGTGAGGGGAGGAAGAGGATGAGGAGGAGGAGGAGGAGGAGGAGGATGAGGATGAGGGTGAGGGGGAGGATGAGGGTGAGGGTGAGGATGAGGATGAGGGTGAGGATGAAGGGGAGGATGAGGAGGATGAGGATGAGGGGGAGGATGAGGGTGAGGGGGAGGGTGAGGGTGAGGGTGAGGGTGAGGATGAGGATGAGGGTGAGGATGAAGGGGAGGATGAGGAGGATGAGGATGAGGGTGAGGGTGAGGGTGAGGGTGAGGATGAGGAGGAGGATGAGGATGAGGGTGAGGGGGAGGATGAGGATGAGGGTGAGGGTGAGGGGGAGGGGGAGGAGGAGGAGGAGGAGGATGAGGATGAGGGTGAGGGGGAGGATGAGGATGAGGGTGAGGAGGATGAGGATGAGGGGGAGGGGGAGGGTGAGGGTGAGGATGAGGAGGAGGAGGAGGATGAGGATGAGGGTGAGGGGGAGGATGAGGATGAGGGTGAGGGGGAGGAGGAGGAGGAGGAGGAGGAGGAGGAGGAGGATGAGGATGAGGGTGAGGAAGAGGATGAGGATGAGGATGAGGGGGAGGGGGAAGGTCACAGGTACCACAGGTCACTGGTACCACAGGTCACTGGTAACACAGGTCACTGGTACCACAGGTCACAGGTACCACAGGTCACTGGTAACACAGGTCACTGGTAACACAGGTCACTGGTACCACAGGTCACAGGTACCACAGGTCACTGGTAACACAGGTCACTGGTACCACAGGTCACTGGTACGACAGGTCACTGGTACCACAGGTCACAGGTACCACAGGTCACTGGTAACACAGGTCACTGGTACCACAGGTCACAGGTACCACAGGTCACTGGTAACACAGGTCACTGGTACCACAGGTCACTGGTACCACAGGTCACAGGTACCACAGGTCACTGGTACCACAGGTCACTGGTACCACAGGTCACAGGTACCACAGGTCACTGGTACCACAGGTCACTGGTACCACAGGTCACAGGTAACACAGGTCACTGGTACGACAGGTCACTGGTAACACAGGTCACTGGTACCACAGGTCACTGGTAACACAGGTCACTGGTACCACAGGTCACAGGTACCACAGGTCACTGGTACGACAGGTCACTGGTACCACAGGTCACTGGTACCACAGGTCACTGGTACCACAGGTCACTGGTACGACAGGTCACTGGTAACACAGGTCACTGGTACCACAGGTCACTGGTAACACAGGTCACTGGTACCACAGGTCACAGGTACCACAGGTCACTGGTAACACAGGTCACTGGTACCACAGGTCACTGGTACCACAGGTCACTGGTAACACAGGTCACTGGTACCACAGGTCACAGGTACCACAGGTCACTGGTAACACAGGTCACTGGTACCACAGGTCACTGGTACCACAGGTCACAGGTACCACAGGTCACTGGTACTACAGGTCAGGAAACATTATCACACTTCATGTCCAGGACATCAAAAACTGGGTTAGGGTTCTGATGCTTGGCCCTAAACAACTTTGAGACACATCATCTCCTGATGAAGCTGCTCTAGAGGAAATTGCTCTCATCTTTGACCCTGATTTGTCCTTTGATTTTCACTTACAGTTTTTCTCCATTGCTTTGGCTCATTTCACGAAACAGAAATGACATTCTCAGAGCTCTAAGTGCAATTGGTAAAATCGTCCATATGGTTCAGCACAACTACATAGATCAGCTTCAAAAGGTCATATCTCACCCAAAACAGTTAACTCAAGATTCAAAACCAAATCATTTTCTCATGTAAATAGTCAGTGCCCCCAAAATGAAAAACTCCTTCTCGATTGCTGTGGCTCATCTCTCAGAAAAAGCAGGACATTCTCAAAGCTTTAAATACATTTGCCAAAATAACATAGATGGTTCAGCAAAACTCCATAGCACACATGCAAAAGGTCATATCTCTCCCAAAACAGCTCATCAGTCAAAACTAAATCCTCTTCTCATACAAATAGTCAGTGCCCCCAAAATGAAAAGTCCCTTTGGCATTGTGTAAACACTACAGGTCAAAATGTTTAGATGTTTTGTCAGGATGGCAGTGGACCATAGAAATATCCCTCATGTGCACATTTCAGTCTTGGCTCAGTCCTTTGACACTGAATGGTTACAGTAGATGTTTTCTTTCCAGAATATTATGTGTATCAAACAGAAAAAAGATTAATTCAAGGTTTCACATAAAATACTTTATTGCACTCATACTGCCATGGAAATTGTTACAGTAATTACCATACATCGTGCTTACAGATTACATAGTTAGATTACTTTGTTAGATCACATAGTTAGATTACTTTGTTAGATTACATAGTTAGATTACTTTGTTAGATAGATAGTTAGATTACTTTGTTAGATTACATAGTTAGATTACATAGTTATATCACATAGTTAGATTACTTTGTTAGATAGATAGTTAGATTACATAGTTAGATTACTTTGTTAGATCACATACATTTAAGATTACTTTGTTAGATTACATCGTTAGATTACATAGTTAGATTACTTTGTTAGATAGATAGTTAGATTACATAGTTAGATTACATAGTTAGATTACTTTGTTAGATAGATAGTTAGATTACTTTGTTAGATAGATAGTTAGATTACTTTGTTAGATCACATCGTTAAATGACATGTTAGATTACTTTGTTAGATAGATAGTTAGATTACATAGTTAGATTACATAGTTAGATTACTTTGTTAGATAGATAGTTAGATTAATTTGTTAGATTACATAGTTAGATTACATAGTTAGATTACTTTGTTAGATAGATAGTTAGATTACATAGTTAGATTACTTTGTTAGATCACATACATTTAAGATTACTTTGTTAGATTACATCGTTAAATGACATGTTAGATTACTTTGTTAGATCACATAGTTAGATTACATAGTTATATCACATAGTTAGATTACTTTGTTAGATAGATAGTTAGATTACATAGTTAGATTACATAGTTAGATTACATACATTTAAGATTACTTTGTTAGATAGATAGTTAGATTACATAGTTAGATTACTTTGTTAGGTCACATACATTTAAGATTACTTTGTTAGATTACATCGTTAAATGACATGTTAGATTACTTTGTTAGATAGATAGTTAGATTACTTTGTTAGATCACATAGTTAGATTACATAGTTAGATTACATAGTTAGATTACATAGTTAGATTACTTTGTTAGATCACATAGTTAGATTACTTTGTTAGATCACATAGTTAGATTACTTTGTTAGATTACATCGTTAAATTACATGTTAGATTACTTTGTTAGATAGATAGTTAGATTACATAGTTAGATTACATAGTTAGATTACTTTGTTAGATAGATAGTTAGATTACTTTGTTAGATTACATAGTTAGATTACATAGTTATATCACATAGTTAGATTACTTTGTTAGATAGATAGTTAGATTACATAGTTAGATTACTTTGTTAGATCACATACATTTAAGATTACTTTGTTAGATTACATCGTTAAATGACATGTTAGATTACTTTGTTAGATAGATAGTTAGATTACATAGTTAGATTACATAGTTAGATTACTTTGTTAGATAGATAGTTAGATTACTTTGTTAGATAGATAGTTAGATTACTTTGTTAGATCACATCGTTAAATGACATGTTAGATTACTTTGTTAGATAGATAGTTAGATTACATAGTTAGATTACATAGTTAGATTACTTTGTTAGATAGATAGTTAGATTACTTTGTTAGATTACATAGTTAGATTACATAGTTAGATTACTTTGTTAGATAGATAGTTAGATTACATAGTTAGATTACTTTGTTAGATCACATACATTTAAGATTACTTTGTTAGATTACATCGTTAAATGACATGTTAGATTACTTTGTTAGATCACATAGTTAGATTACTTTGTTAGATAGATAGTTAGATTACATAGTTAGATTACATAGTTAGATTACATACATTTAAGATTACTTTGTTAGATAGATAGTTAGATTACATAGTTAGATTACTTTGTTAGGTCACATAGTTAGATTACATAGTTAGATTACATAGTTAGATTACATAGTTAGATTACTTTGTTAGATCACATAGTTAGATTACTTTGTTAGATTACTTTGTTAGATTACATCGTTAAATGACATGTTAGATTACTTTGTTAGATAGATAGTTTGATTACATAGTTAGATTACATAGTTAGATTACTTTGTTAGATCACATAGTTAGATTACTTTGTTAGATTACTTTGTTAGATTACATCGTTAAATGACATGTTAGATTACTTTGTTAGATAGATAGTTAGATTACATAGTTAGATTACTTGTTAGATAGATAGTTAGATTACTTTGTTAGATCACATAGTTAGATTACTTTGTTAGATCACATAGTTAGATTACTTTGTTAGATTACACTGTTAGATTACATCGTTAAATGACATGTTAGATTACTTTGTTAGATAGATAGTTAGATTACATAGTTAGATTACTTGTTAGATAGATAGTTAGATTACTTTGTTAGATCACATAGTTAGATAACATAGTTAGATTACTTTGTTAGATCACATAGTTAGATTACATGTTAGATTACTTTGTTAGATAGATAGTTAGATTACTTTGTTAGATAGATAGTTAGATTACATGTTAGATTACTTTGTTAGATTACATCGTTAAATGACATGTTAGATTACTTTGTTAGATAGATAGTTAGATTACTTGTTAGATAGATAGTTAGATTACTTTGTTAGATCACATAGTTAGATTACATGTTAGATTACTTTGTTAGATTACATCGTTAAATGACATGTTAGATTACTTTGTTAGATAGATAGTTAGATTACATAGTTAGATTACTTGTTAGATAGATAGTTAGATTACTTTGTTAGATCACACAGTTAGATTACATGTTAGATTACTTTGTTAGATTACATATTGTCTTACAGCCTCCTGACCTTTAATATCTCAGCAGTGAAAAGTTAAACCCTTCAGTCAATCTGCTGCTTCTCGATTAAAGTGACTCTAAAGCTTATTCAACACAAACTTAATCAAATCAAAGCTAAACTTTTCATTTTGTATCAGCCGCAGGTCAAAGGTGGAAACACACACACACACAGATTCTGGTTCAAAAAGACAAACAGACAGCTTGTGGACCTTCAGTAACAGGAAGTGACTCCACTCACCAGAATAAAATCATTAAATACTAAATGTTTATAAATTAGTTTCTTGTTATTTTCAGACTCTGACGCTCAGAGCTTCATTTCCTGAGAACCTGTTAATTTTATTGTTTTTCACTCACATTACATGATTACTGCAGCGACTCAAATCACTTAATGCACCATTATTGAGGCCACGCGCTCACTGCGCTCCTTTAGCCAAATGACT
Source organism: Pleuronectes platessa (assembly GCF_947347685.1). Taxonomy (NCBI): domain Eukaryota; kingdom Metazoa; phylum Chordata; class Actinopteri; order Pleuronectiformes; family Pleuronectidae; genus Pleuronectes; species Pleuronectes platessa. The sequence goes on from NC_070637.1 coordinate 26,343,701, forward strand.
GTTGATATTTGCTTTTAATTTAAGCAATCCACTACAAGACTCATTAACATGCTGCTAGATTAACTGCTTCAAGCTGCGGTTATCCTGCTCTTAATGCCCAGATAATCCCTGCTAACTTGGATTGGAGGCTACAATGAGATAAGCAGTGAGTATGAAGAGATGAAGGAGAAACTGTCTGATCTGAGCTCAGTACCTCCATGATTGTTTTTCTCTTTCTGCTGCAATTTGCTTAATTTGTGTGTTAGTGACAGGGAGTGTGACCAGCCCCCCCCCCCCCCCCCCCCCCCCCCCCACACACACACCCCCACCCCCACACACACATACACACACACACACACATACACACTCACACACACACGCACACACACACACACACACACACACAGATCGATGGGCCAGAGATCACTTTTGTTCACTCAAATTCGAGGAAACACTCAGTTGTGTAAATTCGTATTTGTTTATTTTCTTCTCTTGTGTGTAAACAAGGAGACAAAGTGTTTCTCTGACGAGGAACAAGTTTAATCTCAAACATCAGCTCTCAGCTAAGGCTATGCTAATGCTAACCTTAATCTTTAATTCACTGTGTTTCAGCTTCTGTTCAGTTTTTAATTCTTATTAACAATAATCAAATTTAAATCCTCCAAAATAAAGTCAAATTTCTGTGTCAGTTGATGAGTTACGTTCACATTAATGCTGCATTCAAATGTTTGTTCGTAAAATAAACATCAAAGACTGAAAATGCATATTGTTTTCAGAAAATGTTGTGAAGTTCATGTTTTATTGGACGAGCTGTTAATATTTTTTAATTTTAATTTTTTCAGAACTACACGTCCCATGATCCATTGTGAATGATCCTTTCCAACGACTTCCTGCTTCTTTTTTAATCAAACCTTGTTTTTAATATAGTGTTGTGATATATTGTAGTTTGTGTCTTGTATGTTTGTATTAGTAACAGCGACCAATCAGAGACCTCACTAAAGCACCTGAGGATTGTGGGTAGTGAGGTAATTGCACTTATGTGAATAAAACCCAGTTGTTATCATACAGATTTGTCTCAATGGCCGGTAAAAACATTTTGGCTGATAATTCAAATGTTTACAGATCTCTACTGCTGCATGCTGGGAAAACAAGAAGAGCAGGAAAGTGCAGATAAACCTTCGTCTGAGGATGATCAGATTTTCTCCAAACTGAGGCATCAGCAACACACACACACACACACACACACACACACACACACACACACACACACAAACACACACACACACTCTCTGTCTGTGAGCTCTCACTCGTCAAGGGATTTCAGTAATGAGCTGCACCTTCAGATTAACAGATTAACACACACACACACACACTAACCTCACTGAGTGATGAAGATGATGAAGATGAAATCTCACTGGCTCTCTCTTGGTTTTTGAACTTTGAGCAGCGTCTAATTCATTAATAACATGTTTTTCTTCAGTTTGTAATGAAATCAACTTTATTTGTTCAGTGTCACAGTAACAACAGGTCAAACTTGATGAGTCATGTGTTTTGGGGAGTGTCCCTCCTCCTCTCTGTCACCAGCTCCTCGGCCGCGGTGCCCTGTGAGTGGGCGGCGCTGAAGGTCAGGATCAGGGTCAGAGAGAGGGAAAGGGGGGGGCTTCAGGGTCGGGGTAAAGGTCGAAGGTTTCGGGAAAGTGTCGTCATCTGTCACAAGAACCTGTGAATGTGACGAGAAAGTTAAAGGCCCAGTTCCTGAAGGTCCACCCTGCAGGACTCATTAAATCAAGTTAAGAAAACAAAGTCCTTCTCTGACGACTAATCGTCAAAAAGGTCAAGCTGTTAAATTAGCATATTGCTTTTAGCTTACGGAGAGAAGCGGCACGCGCTGGCGTCCCGTGTGGAGGGCGGCCTCACGCCGGATGGCCCGGTGGCGGCAGGTTGAGGAAACGGACCAGACACCGTCTCTGTACAGTATTACATTTTTTAATCATTAGCCATTAGTGCTAATGGCAGCAGACAGCTTTCTCTGCTTGTTTGTCTGGCGTGCACGGCCTCGTGCACTTTCAGATTACTAGATGTAAATGAGTTGGGGGTGTGAGGGGGGGTGTAAGAGTATATGGTCCAGACTTCCAGACACAGACTCTAATTTAAAAAGTTTAATCCACCAGTTGTTTACATCAGTGAATTAGGTTAATCTATCTACGACATTTGCATAAATGTGCATTTATGAATAATTAGTGGGCCACGGGTGGGGTGGGTGGGGGGGGCGGCGACGCGTGGCCAGACTATTGTTGCCGTTGCTGGCGGTAAACAATAGAGCAGAGAAAACAATGAACAACAAAAACCCCGGGGAGCTGCGAGCGTCTGCCGCCGGAATTACTGCTATCGCTTACATGCACTCGGCCGCTGCCACTCGTTTGCTCAGCTCGTTACCGCTGCTGCTTTAATTGGTGTCATTAACCCAGAGTGACCTCACCCAGTGGAAACTGAGTCCCACTGAGGCCACGCTCTGACTCAGACTGACACTCGTGAAAACATCTTCATGTTACATTAAATCAACAGGAAGTTACGTCACACTGCTGCTGATCCTCACAGAATGAAATGCTTCAATAAATACAAGTATGAAACGTCTGGTATTATATATGAATAAATATATACTGCACGTGTTAATATATATACTTTCTGAAGCAACTTTTTATTTGTTTATTCTTCATTCTGTTGTTTCCTGAAGAAGTCGAGAGAAGAAAGTAAAAGTTTCTATAGGAGAACTTTCACAATAAAATAAAATGTATAAAGATGTTTACTACTGATGGTGGGCGTGGCTGATGCCTGCTGCTTGGTGCCATCCTCCCTTCATCACCTCCTCCCTCCCTTCATCACCTCCTCCCTCCCTTCATCACCTCCTCCCTCCCTTCATCACCTCCTCCCTCCCTTCATCACCTCCTCCCTCCCTTCATCACCTCCTCCCTCCCTTTATCACCTCCTCCCTCCCTTCATCACCTCCTCCCTCCCTTCATCACCTCCTCCCTCCCTTCCTCACCTCCTCCCTCCCTTCATCACCTCCTCCCTCCCTCCCTTCATCACCTCCTCCCTCCCTTCATCACCTCCTCCCTCCCTTCATCACCTCCTCCCTCCCTCCCTTCATCACCTCTTCCCTCTCTTCATCACCTCCTCCCTCCCTTCATCACCTCCTCCCTCCCGTCATCACCTCCTCCCTCCCTCCCTTCATCACCTCCTCCCTCCCTTCATCACCTCCTCCCTCCCTCCCTTCATCACCTCCTCCCTCCCTTCATCACCTCCTCCCTCCCTCCCTTCATCACCTCTTCCCTCTCTTCATCACCTCCTCCCTCCCTTCATCACCTCCTCCCTCCCGTCATCACCTCCTCCCTCCCTTCATCACCTCCTCCCTCCCTTCATCACCTCCTCCCTCCCTCCCTTCATCACCTCCTCCCTCCCTTCATCACCTCCTCCCTCCCTCCCTTCATCACCTCCTCCCTCCCTTCATCACCTCCTCCCTCCCTTCATCACCTCCTCCCTCCCTCCCTTCATCACCTCTTCCCTCTCTTCATCACCTCCTCCCTCCCTTCATCACCTCCTCCCTCCCGTCATCACCTCCTCCCTCCCTTCATCACCTCCTCCCTCCCTTCATCACCTCCTCCCTCCCTTCATCACCTCCTCCCTCTCTCCCTTCATCACCTCCTCCCTCCCTTCATCACCTCCTCCCTCCCTTCATCACCTCCTCCCTCTCTCCCTTCATCACCTCCTCCCTCCCTTCATCACCTCTTCCCTCCCTTCATCACCTCCTCCCTCCCTTCATCACCTCCTCCCTCCCTCCCTTCATCACCTCCTCCCTCCCTTCATCACCTCCTCCCTCCCTTCATCACCTCCTCCCTCCCTTCATCACCTCCTCCCTCTCTTCATCACCTCCTCCCTCCCTTCATCACCTCCTCCCTCTCTTCATCACCTCCTCCCTCCCTCCCTTCATCACCTCCTCCCTCCCTTCATCACCTCCTCCCTCTCTTCATCACCTCCTCCCTCCCTTCATCACCTCCTCCCTCTCTTCATCACCTCCTCCCTCCCTTCATCACCTCCTCCCTCCCTTCATCACCTCCTCCCTCCCTTCATCACCTCCTCTCTCTCTCCCTTCATCACCTCCTCCCTCCCTTCATCACCTCTTCCCTCCCTTCATCACCTCCTCCCTCCCTTCATCACCTCCTCCCTCCCTCCCTTCATCACCTCCTCCCTCCCTTCATCACCTCCTCCCTCCCTTCATCACCTCCTCCCTCCCTTCATCACCTCCTCCCTCTCTTCATCACCTCCTCCCTCCCTTCATCACCTCCTCCCTCTCTTCATCACCTCCTCCCTCCCTCCCTTCATCACCTCCTCCCTCCCTTCATCACCTCCTCCCTCTCTTCATCACCTCCTCCCTCCCTTCATCACCTCCTCCCTCTCTTCATCACCTCCTCCCTCCCTTCATCACCTCCTCCCTCTCTTCATCACCTCCTCCCTCCCTCCCTTCATCACCTCCTCCCTCCCTTCATCACCTCCTCCCTCTCTTCATCACCTCCTCCCTCCCTCCCTTTATCACCTCCTCCCTCCCTCCCTTCATCACCTCCTCCCTCCCTTCATCACCTCCTCCCTCCCTTCATCACCTCCTCCCTCTCTTCATCACCTCCTCCCTCCCTCCCTTCATCACCTCCTCCCAACACCACCAGTTTGCTGATGACACCACCATCATGGGCCTGATCCCCGGCCACGAGGAGAAGGTCTACAGAGAGGAGGTCAGAGCCCTGACATCTTGGTGCCAGGACATCAACCTCCATCTCATCGTCAGCAGAACGAAGGAGCTGATCGTGGACTACAGGAAGAGAGGAGGAGAAGAACACGCCCCCCCCCTCTCCATCAACAGGACTGGAGCGAGTCAGCAGCTTCAGGTTCCTCGGGGTCCACATCACTGATGACCTGACCTGGACCCACCACACAGACTCCATCAGGAAGACGTTCAGGCTGTGGAGGCTCCACATGGACTCCAGGATACAGGTGCACCACAGAGAGCCTCCTGATTGGCTGCTTCACCGCCCTGAACTGTGAGGCTCTACAGAGGGTGGTGCAGTCTGCCCAGCACATCACCAGGACGGAGCTACCATCCATAGAGGAGCTCTACACCCAGCGGTGCAGGAAGAAGAGCAGCCGGATCATCAAAGACCCCCATCACCCAAACCATGAGCTGTTCTCCTGCTGCCGTCTGGCTGACGGTACCGCAGCACCGGGCCGGCAGCACCGGGCTCAGAGACAGTTTCAATGTGTCTCCTATTCTTTACTCACAGAGAACAACAGTCATCATGACAACACCACCATGTTCACTTTGTGAGAGAAAGAGAGATGAAGATGAAGATGAAGATGAAGATGAAGATGAAGATGATGATGATTATGATTACTGTCCTTCATCACATCATCACGCACACTGACAAAAATAAAACGATGAAGATGATGAACATCAACTGCTCGAGGATCAAAGGAACAAAAGACTTTAATCTGAAGATTATTCAAACGCACATAATCAATCAATCTTCATATCATGGTAATCCACACATGAACATACGTTTCTCACACACACACATACACACTCAACACACACAAACACACACACACTCACACACAAACACGCACACACACACACTCAACACACACAAACACACACACACACACTTTAATCCAACCTCAGCACCTTATTTTAAGCTTTAACTTGAGTCAAACCGATGTTCTGATTTTGTGAAAACCTTTATAATCTATAACAAATGAAACTGCGTCATCCTTTTTTTATGAGTCGTGTGCGTGTCTGTGTTTTTTTTTTTATATTTATAAATTATGAATGTGCAGCATTTTGTAACGTATAATAACCTTGAATCATTAATATATCAAACAATGACACATTATTAAAACCATAATCACATTACTCAGAAAATGATAATGAGCCCTTGTGTGTAACGTTTTTGTATGAAACGTTTTTTATATTAAAAAGAAAAACAATTGTTTGAACAGATTCAGTTTGTCTTTTTCTTTTACAGTAAGTCTCAGTTACGAATCAATATAGTGATATATGTATATTGTGAACATATCTCTTTATATTTTGTATTTCATTTTATTTTATATATTTTGTCGACTTCCTGTCTGCTGCAGTGACAAGAAGATTTCTCCGGGTCAATAAAGTTTATTTCATTGTATTTTAAATTAGAACATGTAGATAAAAAATGTAATGAGGTTCGATGACGTCAGTGAAAACATCAGAGGATCGTGTGTTATATGTTGTATGTTGTATGTTGTATGTTGTATGTTATATGTTGTATGTTATATGTTGTATGTTATATGTTGTATGTTGTATGTTATATGTTGTATGTTGTATGTTATATGTTGTGTGTTATATGTTATATGTTGTATGTTGTATGTTGTATGTTATATGTTGCTCGTTATATGTTGTATGTTGTATGTCGTATGTCATACGTGTAGAGTGAACACACACTTTCACACTAACAAATCAGCTGTTTCACAAAATGAAGCTCATGAAAGTCAGTTTGAAATTAGGGCGAAGTTGGTGTTTAATCCCTCGGGATTGCCTGCAGCGTGTGTGTGTGTATGTTTGTGTGTGTGTGTGTGTGTGTGTGTGTGTGTGTGTGTTTGTTTGTGTGTGTGTGTGTGTGTGTGTGTGTGTGTGTGTGTGTGTGTGTGTGTGTGTGTGTGTTGGTAAGAAGGTAGAAATGGTTTTAAAAAGCAATGAGAGGAATCAGCTTATCACTGATAATTAAAGTCAATATAATCTGTGTTTTTACTTGTTTGACTGAATTTAATCGAATAAAGATTAAAGATTAAAAATCATTAAAATGATCCGAAACTAATGTTTTTATAATATTAGTATCACGTTACATTCATTAGTTCAAGAGAAACAAATCTGAGAATTCAAATAATAACCTCGAATAAACAGATCTGTTATTATTATATTAAGATTAATGACAACATTAATAAATAAAGTCCTTTATTTGTCGATCAATCACCATAATCACACATTAGACAGCAGGTTTTATTAAAGTTTAATTTCATTTATTCTTTTATTTTCATCCTTCCTCATATTTGTTTCTGATAATAATAAAATGTTTGACTTTATATTTCTGGACGTGTGATGACACCTGCCAATAGAAAGACACATGAATAAATAAATGATGAGACACTAACATGTGACACAAGAGATAAAAACAAATTGATGACTGATACATGAGTTAACATGAATAATACGATTCCATGTTGTCATTTTATTTTCTGTTTTTGAATTTTATTTGTATTATTAATAAAAATGATTTCGTAAAGGAACAAAACGAATAAATAATAGAAATAAGATAAAATACTTTTTGACAGTTCTTTCTTAATTAAAAAATATTTAATTTAAATGTTCTTTCTATGAATGTTATTGTATGAAACAGTGAGAAGATGGAGATGATGATTATTGATTATCGGGTGATGCAGCAGCTGATGCCCCCCCTCTCACAGAATAAATCCTGGTAGGATTGAAGTGAATTTGGAGGCAATTAATCCTCTAACCCCCCCCCACCACACACACACACACACACACATCAGATCTGTCCTCTGATTGGCTGCTGCTCTGATCCCGGGACTCTGGAACGGGATAAATGGACCCCCCCCCCGGGCCTGTCCCATCCTCAGCTTCCCTCACACCTGGTACCATGACGACCCGGGACGAGGTCGGAGAAGAGAAGCCCAAAGTGAAGATGCTGTCTCCGGCTTCGGGATCGACAAGTCCCGCCTGCACGGCCCCGGGTTCCGGTCGAAAGGCTTCGCCATCACCGACCTCCTGGGCCTGGAGTCGGACCTGCAGGCCCGGCAGCTGCCCGGAGGAGCCCCGGGCTCCGGCCTGTCGGCGGTGGGCTCCGGGCCCGGCCCGAGCCGCACGGAGCCGGCGGCGGCCTCGGAGGCTTCTCGTTCCCGGGAGGATCTCTGCCGCTCGGCCTCGGCTTCCTGTGCAGCCTGGCGGCGCAGCAGCCCCCCGGTGCTCCGTGCTTCCTGCCCGGCCACCTGCCGCTGCTGCAGGCCCGGACCGAGAGCCACTACCTGCACAGCCTGGAGGGCCCAGAGGGACAACTACTCCGGTACGGCTCGGCTCGAGTCCGGAGCGTTTTCTGTCTTGATTCGATCCAATTCTGATTTTAATCTTTATTTAGAATTCGTTTCAACGTTTTTTATTTGTTTTATTAAACAAACGTTCATCTTTTTTATTGTCGTTGTTTTTAACGAAAGTTCGGATTGTCTCAGGCTTTAAAAGCTTTTCACATGATTTCTTATCTATGTCGATTATCTATTTAAAACTATATTATATATATATATACTCCCAACTATAGAGTATATATATATACAACTATACATTTAGTTTTTATTTGAGGGTCAGTTTCGTCGGCTCACTCGGATTCACTGAAAACTTCAAAATAAGAAAAAAACATTTGTTTAAATTCAGTCAGTTTTTTTTTTCGAATCTATTATTATTAATAATAATAATAATAATAATATTAGTTTGAACATGAACATTTTAAGATGCATCTGAACGAATGAACTGAGTTTTAGTTTTTCCTTTATCTGGTAATTGAGCGTGAATGGTTGCTGGATGTGATGAAGATGATGAACTGATGGTGTTTGTCATCGCTGCAGATGAAGAGTGTCTCTCAGACAGAAACGACCCCAAGTCTTCAGGAAACTCTCAGTAAGAGGAAGAAGAGGAGACACCGGTGAGTTTCAATCAGGAACATCTGTAAATTATCACATTACTGTTGTATTTATTCGTGTTGCATTTCTTTTATTTAATTAATGGACAGATTTCAGTCTTCGAATATTTGTTTAATAATGTTTGTTTAAATATGTAAATGATTCATTAATTTAATTTATTTTGATATTTTCTTAATCAATCACAATTGATTGATTATATGATATCTGAATAAATAATATATTATAATAATATATAATTTAGAGTATTAACAGGAAATAAAATGAAATATTTTTTTTTTAATAAAATCTAAGTTTAGTGAGATAATTAGTTAAATGTGTTTTTTTCATATTTCTATTCTTTTCCCTCAATTTATGGAAACAAATTTTTATTTAGTTCAAAACTGTTAGACTTAATATGTTTAAATTATAAAATTATGTATCAAGTAACTCAACAATTATATGAGATAAAGATTAACCATTTTATTTGATTATGCAGCTGCTGTGTTTGTGCTTTTCATGTGGATGTTGTCGTTTTTATTGATCTGAATATGAAAAAAAAAATTCGATGAAATAAATCAGATGATGCAATGATATTGGTTTAATCATATGAAACTAAATGAAATCTTGATGCTAAAGAAATCTTTTCTGCGCAGGACGGTGTTCACCTCCCACCAGCTGGAGGAGCTGGAGAAGGCTTTTCACGAGGCTCACTATCCAGATGTTTACGCCCGAGAGATGCTCGCCATGAAGACTGAGCTGCCCGAGGACCGGATACAGGTGAGACACGCCGCGCCCAGCAACTCATCAATAATCACCAGTTATCACCAGTCATCACCAGTTATCACCAGTCATCACCAGTCATCACCAGTCATCACCAGTCATCACCAGTCATCAGCTGACATTCAAACAGAAGCCGAAGGTCGTTCAGGAAGGGTTGTACAAACTGAAGATTTACTTTTCTCTGTTGATTAAAAAAAACAATTAAAATAAATATGAAAGAAGAATAAAATTCCAACCATGCTTTGGAGGAAGTGTTTCTCATCTTGAGGGTCAGGGACCTTCTGAGGACCTTTGAATAAGGATGAACAGGAAGCTTGCACCACATCTCACGTCATCACCAACTAGCAACGATTCCAATTATCCACATAAAACTAATTCTGTTGTTTTATTTTTAATTGATTAATTAATCTGGGAATTTAAATCCAAACCGTTGAAAACACATTTATTTAAAACCCTGTGAACCTGAAGACACGTGATCATTTAGCTGATTATTACATTATATTATAACTCTACCATATTATTTCTCTCAGGTCTGGTTCCAGAACCGTCGGGCAAAGTGGCGGAAGCGTGAGAAGTGCTGGGGTCGCAGCAGCGTCATGGCGGAGTACGGCCTCTACGGGGCGATGGTGAGACATTCCATCCCGCTGCCCGAGTCCATCCTCAACTCCGCGAAGAACGGCATGATGGGATCCTGCGCCCCCTGGCTGCTCGGTGAGCCGCATGCACGTCAGTGCCACGCACACGCACCACACCACGCATCAACACACGCACACACTGTACAGTTTACATATATGTTGCATCATGTGACCCGAAGTCAGCTGAGTTCTTTATATTTATATTCATCAGTTACATGAGAAAACATCTGGATCAGATCACTTGATTTACTTCATCACTTCAGTTCCATCAGTCAATCTTCATTGTTAATAAGTTCACACTCTTTTACATGGTGATAAGTTTCATTGTGAGGGAAAGTTTATTTCTCAGATTACACGTCACAGCCTTAATTTACAGTTAGCATTTATTTGCAAGTGAGTTATAAAGTTCATGAGGTCATCATGATGTTTGAATCAGGGCCGTAACCAAGACGCTGTGGGTCCAAACGTCCCCTGATCTGCCCCCAGTGTATTTAATTATTTAATTGTAATGAAGAATTATATGTCTTTTCAGTTTTATCCTTGTTTATTTGTTCATATATTCATGATAGATACAATATAATTTCGCTGGAGACTTCCATGGCTGTTGATGAAGTCACGTTGTAAAGATAAAACTGATTTTCTATCATAATTTCACGTGGTAATAAGTTGTGAGTGGAGCAGACTGGACTGAATCTCTGTCTCCGCCTCTCTTTCCTCAGGAATGCACAAGAAATCTTTAGAAATGGCCAAAAAGTGTTCCAGTCCTCCAGCGTCTGAATCCACTCGCTCCGACTCCTTCAGCCCGGCGGAGCGGCGGGGCAGCGAGGTCCGGGAGGTGGAGCCGGGGGAGGAGCTGTTGGAGGAAGAGGAGGAGCTGGAGGAGGAAGTGGCCATCGACCTGTCCAGCTCCTCCAAACAACATCACGAGGACGGAGGGAGGAGCCTCCCCTCGCCGCGGCGACAGAGCGGCGGCGAGTCGGACGATCACAGCTGAAGGTCGATCCGTCCTTTCTGTTTTGAAGACACAGGGATTTGATTGGCTCGTGGAGCACAGCCAATCATTGAACAGACATGACATCATTTGCTACTATGCAAAGTTTTTAATTAAACACGGTTACGTCAGAGTTGTTTTTTCATTTTTAAATAGCTGTCAACATGTAGCATTTTAACTATTGAGTTTGACTGTTAGCATGTGGCTATTTCCTAAATATTAAGTGGAAAATATGATCTAAAAGTGTTTTAGAAAGCTAATCCACTTAGTATTTAATGGAATAAGAGGGCTATAAACACTCTTGGACATTTTTGAAACCAGTGAAATTAATGTACAAAAATAAATATGTATTTACGCTTTGAAAGTTTTATTTACGACTTTTTATCAATGAAGCAAAGGCTATTGATGCACCTGAAAATGAGCTGCGTGTGAAAACAGTAGCTCAGTTGGTTCTGTGCTCCAGGAAACGCTAACGTCAGGTGAGAATGTCGGACTGAGAGTTTTGTGTTTCCTGTTGGACGAGGTAAATGAAAAGCCTGCGTCTGTGTCTTTATCATCGTTTTGTCCTGAACGTACGTTTTATATCTGTGATTTTGAAAAAGAGAATATTTAATGTTTTATTCCTGATGGTGTTTGACTGCAGCTCTGTGAATGAATGTAATGTAAATGTTATATTTAAAAAAGTAGGTTTATTATTATGTGTCTGTACAGGATCAGCACGTGGTGAATAAAAACAAAGTATTTTTGGAGATGTGGTATATTTATCTGTGTCATTTCTCATCTGCAACACTGCAGGATATTTTAATTCAGGTTTAATTCATTAGGATAAATGAAAACCCACTTATTCATCTTTGGTATAATTTATTCTTCAATTAAAATTATTAGATACCTAGCCTTATCATTTAAATTACACTTTTATGAAATTCGCCCCTTTGACTGAATGAATTTAGATATAAAAACTCCCTTTATTGAAAGCTAATCTATTAAAGTGTATAAAATCTGATTATTATCATATTATTATAGGTTCGTTCCATCAAAATAGAAAATGAACCCTCTGGTCTGGTACATTAAAGATTTCTACTCATGTGGATGTGAATCCAGCTTTACTCATGTGACGTATAATAATTCAACTAAAATACAAACCTTCATCAAGTCTCCCAAAGAAAACACAAACACTGTATTTCGGACTTTTTAATGAATATATCTACTGACCTGCGCTCAGTGGAGCAGTGGTTTTACTCTGAAGGAGTGAACGTGACTTCCTTCACCCACAGTTTCCCCGGTAGCCGTTTGTGTGCTAAGCTAACCTGTAGCTTATTCTTCACAATGGTTGATTTATTCACTTTTAAAACCCAGGTGAAGAGCATCGTTAATAACTTGACTCAGACGCTAATCGCGCAGATTTTTACCGCGGCGGAAAAAACGACGTTAAATATACAAAGTCCCAAAGCTCAGGTAAGCTAACAGCTAGCTAACCACAGCTTAAACAGTGCCTAGCAGAGGCTAACAGCTAGCTAAGCGCTAGCTAACAAAAGCTAGCTAACAACATCTTACACCCATAGATATGCTTACACCAGCTACAAGAGGCTAACAGCTAGCTAAGCGCTAGCTAACAGAAGCTACCATCTAGCTAACAACAGCTTACATCAGCTAACAGAAGCTAACAACAGCTTTGATGTAAGTGTGGATGAAACATTGAATGACCGGTTTCATCTCAGGGATGATACAGCTGGAGAAAGTGTCTTGATCACATTCTGCTGTTTGTACATGAACCTGTGAGGATGTGACTCATCACTGAACGATCTGGAGTCTCCTCGTGTTTCCATGTTGATGTCTTCATCTTCTACGTGTCCAGCTCCTCTTCTTCATGCTGAGATGTTTGTGTTCTTCCAGCTCCTCGTCCACTCGCTCACTGGGAAGCTTCCACACGTCTCACTAGGAGGCTGCAGGAAGAGTTTCAGAAAACGTCCAGAGACACTGACTCAGACATTTGTTCTCACAGACAGAACCAGCCGAACATGTTAGGAACATGTTAGGAACATGTCGGGGGATTATCTGAAGTTCAGTGCAGGTCTGAATGCAGCTTTAGTGACTGTTCATATTGTTTCAGGAGAAACTGGGAGCTCTGGTTGACGCTCTGTGTGCTGAAGCTGTGGAGAACATCTTGCAGATTGTAGTGGGGGCTGATGAGCAGCAGGAGAAGACTCCAGGAGACCGGAGGGGTTGTTCTCCGTCTGATGTGATGAAGACGCAGATTCATGAAGGTGAGTTTTTATCGGTCTTTGACAAACCAAGAGGAAGAATGACAAGACTGAACCTTCATCACATCAACACATGAATATCCTTGTTTCATGCTTTAATTATGATAATTACTGGAGACTCTAAACCTTGTGACAGACGTCCAGAGTGACCCCCACTCTCGCCTGGTTTCAGGTCTGAAGCTCAGACTGAACTGAAATGGAACAAAAATCAGGAAACGTTTTCCTCTGATTCACACTCGCACGTCTCTGCCGTCAATGTCAGAGTTAATTTCACGAGGAGCATGGGAACAAACCACATGTCCCTTTAAATACAGTTCAGTTCACTTGTGGATGAGGATTCTCAGAACAACTCAGATGCAGGAAGAACGATTTCTGTCTTTTCATTTAACAGTGACGTTTCTGATGTGTGTTTCAGGCGCTGGTGGTGAACAAACCTACATCCTGGTTTACGGGGTCAGTTAGTGAATCCACACAACATTCAGAGAATCAGAGAAGAGAAAACAACCCTGATCTGTGAACTGTTTCCTGTTCTCAGAGCGCGGCTGGTCTGCTGGTCTCCCTGCAGGGCGGCGCCGAGGCTGGTGGTGAGTTCACCTGAGAGAAAACACGTTCACACACAGCTGTCGTCCACTAGGGGTCTCTCTAACAGACTAACTACTAAAGATTCAATCCAGTTAAAACAGTACAAAAGCAGCTTCCTGTTAAAACTCAGTGTTTCTCTGACTCGTCTCTGATTGGCTGAGTCGAGCTGCCGCTAACGTTTGCTCAGCTTGTTTCTCTGAAAGCTTCAGATCCAGACGACTAAAATCCTTCATCCGCTTCAAATACAGAGTCAAAACCAACAAGATGTAAAAAGTGCAGGAATGTGAGTGACACATGTACAACGAGGGCATGACGCCACCAACAGGCGACCATGAGAAACGCACCGTTACCCACATTAAACTAGAGTCAGTCCTCTTGTGAGCACAGGTACAGCAGAGACATCGGTGCCCTCTGGGGACCTGAGTTACGTTTATGGATGAAGAGAGAAATCATCTGATTCTAGAATTTATTATGATTATAAATGCATATATTTCCCTTTAATAGGAACTTCTGATCGATGTCATTGATAAATAATCAGTCAGTTCAAGTTTACGTCCTCGATGACCTTGAGTAACCTCTCATCACAGGTGAAGATAAAACCACTGAGGTCCCAGGTGAAGTGACGACTCTCCCTCACTCCCCCCCCGCGGATTTCCCCGACCACGAGTACGCTCAGGCGTCCTCTCCTCCGCCCGGCCCCCCCGCAGCAGAGGAGGGGCCTGCAGCACCCAGCAGGAAGCAGCGCCACGGTCGCAGGAAGAAAGACACAGCGACTGCACAATCATCAGAGATTCACCACGAGTGCTCACAGTGCGGGATGTTGTTTCCAAACTCAGAGCGACTCTCCGACCACCACAGGAAGTCTCACCCCGTGTGCTCCGTGTGCAGGGAGCAGTTCAGTGGCATCCTGAAGCTGCGTGAACACGAGCGCAAAGAGCACGGGCTGCTTCCGTACACCTGCGACTTCTGTCCGAAGAGATTCAACCACAAAGCTCATCGCGACCTGCACGTGAAGGCGCGACACACGGGGGAGAAAAGCTGCCACTGCGACGTCTGTGGGAAGGGCTACTCCTGCGTCAGCGTGCTGAGGACGCACAGGATGACGCACTTCGACAAGACCTTTATCTGCGACATCTGCGGGAAGAGCTTCTATCACGCCTGCCACCTGACACGCCACAAACTGGTGCACCAGGAGGTGCGGCCGTTTCAGTGCTCCAACTGCGGGAAGGGCTTCACCCAGGCCGCCAACCTGCACAGCCACCAGGCGATCCACACAGGAGAGCGACAGCTCTGCTCCATCTGCGGGAAGAGCTACCGCTGCCTGAAGAATCACGTCATCAGCAAACACTCGCACGAGCTGCCCGCCGACGAGCTGCTGGCCCGAGACAACATCATCACATGTGAGGTCTGCGGCAAGAAGTTCCCCAACCTCTCGCAGCTCAAAGTTCACCAGAGGAGCCACACGGGGGAGAAGCCGTTCCACTGTGACCTCTGTGGGAAGAGCTACCGTCTGAAGGAGCGGCTGAGGGACCACAGGTTCACACACAGCGGCAAGAAGCCGTACAGCTGCTTGCTCTGCTCGAAGACCTTCAACATGGCGTCCAGCTTCCTGCGGCACCGCAGCGTCCACAGTGGAGAGACGCCGCACAGCTGCCACGCCTGCGGAAAACACTTCCGCCTGCTCACCTTCCTCAAGGCTCACCTGCAGACCAAAGCTCACCTGAGACGCACTCAGAGGCCTGCTCCTCTGACCTCAGACCAGTTACATGACCAAAAGCATGTGGACACTCAGACATAACAGTTAAAAGGGATTTAACCACAGACATGGAGGCCACGCCCCCACCTCTGGATCAGGTTGGATGATCCGACCTCTGACCTTCTCCATCACGTCATGTCCTAACGAAGTTCTCTGTGTGTGTGTGTGTGTGTGTGTGTGTGTGTGTGTGTGTGTGTGTGTGTGTGTGTGTGAAATCATCAGGTACTAACAGTCAAAATAATCAGATTCCATCCGGTTAATAAATACAATTTCTTAAGACCTGAAAATTAACGGATGCGTCTTCATCATTTTATCTTTTTATTGTTTTTTTCACATTTAAATGTTATTCATATTTAAAGTCACTGCCACACCAGAGAGTATAAAACATGGAAACTCATGAGGTGGCAGAATAAACAGGCGCTGGTTCTCATTCAGTTTTCATATGTTTATTTCAGTTTAATCTGGAACCTTCTGTAAAGTCTGGGGGGGGGGGGGAATAATAAATGTGAATGAAACCACAAAACCTCATAATGAAAAGTTCACTGAGTCAGAAACTTTCTGAAGATTGAGGAAAGTTTGTGGGAGGTTACCAGAGCCGCTCACCTGAGGGGGGGGGGGGGAGGGGGGGGGTGTTACTGGACCCTCCCTCCGGACCCAGAGCAGTAACATGGCCGCTCACAACAGAGGGGCCCGGCTCTTCAGGAGCCTGCTGAGCCGCTGCTGGAACCCGGGACCCGGTCCGTCCTGGACCCCGTCCTGGACCCGGTCCGTCCTGGACCCGGTCCTGCCAGCGGAGCGGGCTGTCCTGCCTGTCTCACCCGGACCTGTACCGGCTCTCGGTCGCGGACCCGGATCAGTTCTGGTACATGTATTCCACTGAAACCTAATAAATAAAGACTCAGTTTGAACCACGTTTGGCTGAAATGTTGAGTGTTGTTGTTTCACAGGAGAAATAATCAGATATCGTCCTTATCTTCATTTACATAATGAATCTTTGTGAAAAACACAGAAATAAACACACAGTTTGTATTCATCAGACCTATAACAACATGTTGTAATAATCTGTTATTGTCTCTCATTCCCCTGTTGTTTTTTCCCTCACTAATAATAATCCAATAATATTCTAATAACGACGGCGTTGTGATCTGACGGATTATTGTCTAAACCTGCTGCGTGAGACTCAAACAGGATCTTCAGTATAAAATCCATTTTTTGGATTTGAGTTCAATCAGAGAGTGAATGAAGACAGTTTCTGTGAGGACAGACTCCAGAGGACCCGTCATTCACCAGCTCAGAGACCAGCGAGGGCAAAAGATGTTTATTGGGTTGTTTTTTAACATGAATTTACTCAAAGCTCTGAAGTTCACTTTCGTTATTTAGGGTTTGTATGAGAACTGAAGCTCTGAGCAGGTTCCACCTCACAGGAAACAGTTTATCTGGACACACGTGTATATATATATATTTATATATTTATATATTAATGTAGTGGATCCAGAATGAAGTCAGGATGGATGAGCTTCATGTTGAAACCACAGTGAGAAGTCTTTCTGACTCTGCATCCATCTGTCTCAGTGAACTGTCTGGACGTCCATGTTGAGAAACATCCAGACCGAGTGGCGCTGATCTGGGAGCGAGACGAACCCGGCACTGAGGTGAAGGTCACATATAGGTACGAACATCTGGAAACATCTGCACCAGTGATAAGGGCCCTGTATCCTCCCTCTATGCAGACGATACTGAGCTTTATCTGACTGTTGTTCTAAAGTCGTCATCAGCATCGGTATCGGACGGGAAATGTTTCACTGTCCATAACTACCAAGCAGGTGAACTCAGATTCACCTGGTAAAGTTTAAAAACCTGCGTATCCGTCCTCCACAGGGAGCTGCTGGAGACCACCGGCCGCCTCGCCAACACGCTGAAGAGCCATGGGATCCAGAAGGGGGCAGGGTGGCCATCTACATGCCAATTTCCCCGATGGCCGTGGCGGCCATGTTGGCGTGTGCTCGTATTGGAGCGGTACACACGGTGGTGTTCGCTGGCTTCAGCTCGGAGGCTCTGGCAGGGAGGATCCAGGACGGTGAGTCAAACCACACTGACTCAAAATGACCAAGATGAAGCCAAATCATCTGCATCTCCTGGTGGCTGGCTGCGGTATAGGTCATAAACCTCTAAGATAGCAGATGAGACATGGACCAAAAAAAAGAATCATAGTAGACGTTAAACAAAAAGATGTTTCTGTCGTTTCAGGTCGTTCTTATCGCTCTGATGTTTGGTCAAGTGTTTCTGATCAGTTTGTTTTAATTAGTTATTGATGATATGAATATGATATATGATACTCAATTCAATTTATTTGTTTAGCACCAATTCATAATATACATTAGCTCAAGGCTCTTCACATAGAAGATCAACACCTAAAACATGATTGAGAAACCAACAGTTCCCACAATGAGCAGCACTTTGATGATAGAATCAGAATCAGAATCAGAAAGTATTTATTTAAGTAGGTTTACACCTAAAAGGAATTTGCTCTGGTTATTGGTGCATACAATGAACATAGAAACATGAAAACATACAAACACAATAAATAAAACACACATAAGAAAAGCAATAAAAAGAAACAATATATATTTACTCACTATTTACTTCTTATTTACTCCCTTTTTCTAATATTTATACAGAGTAACATTTATTTAGACATAAACATATCTAAATAAAAATATATAAACGATTAAAGATATAAAAAGTGAAGTAAAAAGTGAAATGCAAGATGCAAGACAGTGAACAGTGTCACATTGCATTATGCAATGTACTGCAGTATAATATAATATAATAAATGTGTTAATTTAACACATCCTTGAGGTGTGGGGGCGGAATGAAAGAGTCAGGTGGGGGGGGGGGGGGGGGGGGTCCCGGGCCTTGTTGATGAGGCCGACTGCAGCCGGGAAGAAGCTGCTCTTGTGGAGGTTCTGGTCCTGATGGACCGCAGCCTCCTGCCCGAGTTTGTGACCCGGGTGGGGGGGGATCAGCCACCATCTTACCTGCACGCCTCAGGGTCCTAGAGGCAACAGGTCCTGTAGAGATGGCAGATTGCAGCCGATCACCTTCTCAGCAGAACGGATGATCCGCTGCAGCTCCTTCTGTCGTTAGCGGTGGCAGCAGCGAACCAGATGGTGATGGAGGAGGAGAGGATGGACTCCATGATGCAGGTGTAGAAGTGCACCATCATGTGAAGAAGGTCTCTGAGCCCTGCTCTGCTTCCCTCCTGTCTGACTCCAGATCTGTTCCTCTGAGAAGCGTCGGACTCGACCTCTGAAGATCACAGTCGCTGCTCAACCACGTCAGTCTTTTGGAAACAAAGAGAACAAACATGACATTATCGCGGCTGAGTGAGCAGCAAAGCATGATGGGAGTTTAGCTGAGGTCATTGTCAGAGACAAGAGGAGCAGAATAACCGTTAAAGGTTCAGTCGGAGAAACATTGAAATGTCCTCGTCTCCTGAGATCAGCTGATCATACTAATGATTTGAGAGTTAGTCATCATCTCTCTGCTGTGGTCCCATGACACAGATTAACTCCGCCCCATCTCTACTGATGTAAAACTTAAATTTCACTGTATTCATAAACATCGGAGCGGAATCGGAGACTCTGGAGGACGAGTTATTCACGTCCCGCCTGGACACACACTGTCATCATCTACATAGACACATGGGGACACCACCTTGTGTCTATTTAATCGTTACCTGCGTTTATAAAAGTTTCAGTTTCTGCTGATGTGAGTTGGTCACATGACCCGACACCTCCGGTGATGATTCTTGTTGTGTATCATTTTGTTGTGTTGTCTTCTGTGTCGTGCTGTTGTGTTTTCAGCTGAGTGCAGAGCCGTTGTCACCTGTAATCACGGTGTGAGGGGGGGTCGGCTCATTGAACTGAAGTCCAAGGTGGACGCTGCAGTGAAGATGTGTCCCTCTGTCCAACACGTGTTTGTCTCTCAGAGGACACAACAACCTGCAGTGATGGGAGAGCTGGACGTCCCCCTGGAGAAGGTGACACAGCCATCATCACTACACCTGTGTTCAACAGGTCATGTGTTCAACAGGTCATGTGTTCAACAGGTCATGTGTTCAACAGGTCATGTGTTCAACAGGTCATGTGTTCTACAGGTCATGTGTTCAACAGGTCATGTGTTTTACAGGTCATGTGTTTTACAGGTCATGTGTTTTACAGGTCATGTGTTCAACAGGTCATGTGTTCAACAGGTCATGTGTTCAACAGGTCATGTGTTCAACAGGTCATGTGTTCTACAGGTCATGTGTTTTACAGGTCATGTGTTTTACAGGTCATGTGTTCAACAGGTCATGTGTTCAACAGTTTATGTGTTTTACAGGTCATGTGTTCAACAGGTCATGTGTTTTACAGGTCATGTGTTTTACAGGTCATGTGTTCAACAGGTCATGTGTTCTACAGGTCATGTGTTTTACAGGTCATGTGTTTTACAGGTCATGTGTTTTACAGGTCATGTCCCATCAGCCCTCTGTCTGTCCTGCGGAGCCTCTGGACTCTGAAGACATTTGATTTATTCTCTACACATCAGTTAGCACTGGAAACCTAAAGGGATCGTCATCACAGGCTGGATACCGGCTGTACACCTCCCTGACTCACCAGGTATATGTACCCTGTCTTTTATCATGTATTTATATATGTACAGTATGTATATATATATATATATGTTTACAGTATATATATATATATATACAGTATATATATATGTGTATGTTGCTGATCGTCTTTAAATATTGTCTCTAGTTTAATATATCGTATAGCAGTTACACACTACACCACACCCCACTACACAACACACCACATCACACTACATTACTCACCACCACACCACACTACATTACACAACATCACACCACACCACACCACATTACACACCACACCACACCACACCACACTACATTACACAACATCACACCACACCACACCACACTACATTACACACCACACCCCACTACACAACACACCACTACACCACACCCGATTACACCACACCCCACCACTACATTACAACACACTACACCCCACCACACCACACTTAACCACCTAACCCCACACAACATTACACAACATCAAACCACACCACACTTAACCACCTAACACCACACCACATCACACTACATTACTCACCACCACACCACACTACATTACACAACATCACACCACACCACACCACATTACACACCACACCACACTTAACCACCTAACACCACACCACACCACACTACATTACACAACATCACACCACACCACACCCTGCAGAGGATCAGTTGTGACCTAATTCCTGGAAAATCAGCTGTGTTGTTTTTAAACTTAAAGTCTCAACCATCTGCTTCTTTCTCTTAAAGGAGAAAAATCCACAGTAAATTAAGAAATTAAAGGAGAAACAGCTACCGCCCTCTAGAGGCAGAGAGAGGAATCTGACTCTTCTCCATTTGACCAAAGATAAAAATTCTCTACACATGAGCTGATGACCAGCAGGTGGAGCCGTTCTGCTGCTGCACTCAAAACACTGCAGAAGAAGAGTTGACAGGAACACACACACTGACACATGGTTTTTTAGATATTACGCAAGTGGAAAACGGCGGTCCTAGAAATTAGCTTTAAGTGAGAATTAGAGGACGAATCAGGAGCGAAGATCACTCCCAAGTTCCTGATGTTTCATTGGAAGCAAGGACGATGTCGTCCAGCGCAGCTTCATCATGAGATCATGTGTCTCTAGGGAGTTTAGGGCACACATCACATCACACTCACTGTGGGTGAGGTGCTACTTCATATTCCAAACAGATCTGACAGCTGTATAAGTATTATATCTGTTTCATCTGAGTTGAATGAGAGAAGATCCTGTGTGTGTCTCTGCCTTGCTCCTCGTCCATGAGGCCGCTCTGTGGCATCGAGCCGGTTCTCATGGGAGAGAAGGTGAAAATTGAAAGTGATGAAGAGTGGAACCATTATGTCCACCGTAACCATAGCAACAGTGATGAATCTGAGTGGCTGCCGTCGCTCGTCTCTGGAGCCTGTGCAGAGTTCAATATAAAACATAAACACGTGAAATCAAACCAATAAAAACCTAAAATCTGCCGTTAGATTAAAAAATAAAGTTCATGGACAA